>NW_019385745.1:526965-568876 GCF_000671375.1 Centruroides sculpturatus | reverse complement strand
TATATATATATATATTGGGATTTTATACATTTACAAAAACAATTAATTATAATTCATATTCTGTTTTGAAATCACCTGTTTAATTATAATTACCAGATTATTTTATTTGTGATATTTCAAATGAACACAAAATAAATTCCCCTTTATTTTTTGAAGATCTCTTAAACTCTTCTGGACTTGATTCCTGGTCACAGAACAATAGTTGATGTCTTAATTGCCTCAATTATCTGATCTTTGAGCTTCTGACTTTGAGACCATCTGAGAATTAAAAATATTAAAGAAATAAAAAATTTGCTACTTCTGTGTACTTTTTCTTTTAAATCTTAATAAAATAAAGAAATGAATATAACATCAGCCCATATTTTTTGAATAGTGTTGCTGGATTTGTAAAAAATCATTTGATTATATTCAAATCAGCATGCAATTTCTTTACCTGATTTGGATTATTTTCAACTTTCTGTGCTGCAAAGTCTCAAATCAACTTAAAGATTTTATTGTGCAAACCGTAATGTCAGTATTATTGATATAATGACTGAGCAAAGATACAACCAAAATAAGCTGGTTGTATTTTGTATTATCTTTGTTAATTTGTAAATATTAGCAGTTTATCTTTACTAATTGCTTATGTTTTATTTCATTATATCCTTACTAATAATGTTTCAATGACTAATGACTAATGATTTTTATTTGATGCTGTTAAAATGTATGAATTTTGGACTTTGACTTATCATGTTTTAGATTAAGTATCAAGTCTGGATAAAAGTGACTTGACAAGTTTGAATCTGAATACGTAAAAACTGAACTGAAAAATCCTATGTATGTGTCCCTTTTTGCATAATTTTCATTTCTCTAAATTGAATTAAATTCATTCTCTGAATACAGTTTGTTATGCACTATGATGATCATTATACCTAGAGGCAATTTTAGTTATTTGTATACAAGTGGAATGTTAATTTTGCACTTTACTTAGATTAAGTTAGGTTTTTGGATACAAAGAACCTTACTTAACCGGAATAAAATCTCTCTAATACAAAGTTTTTTCTGCTTTTAAGGTTCTGTTTTAGACAGGTTTTACTATATATTGACTTTATCACAATGATTTGTCGATTTTAAAAAATAGATTTATAAAATTATATCCTGAACATTTAATCTTTACATGCTGGAGATATAAAGTTTTGAAATTTCATTGCAAATTATCTTTTCCACAACAGACTCAACTAGTTCTTAGTTCTATGAACTCTGCCAACTCCTCATAAACATGAAAATATTTGCCAAAATGATGAATTATTTTCAAAACATTAGAACATATATATATTTTAATGTTTTGAAATAAAACATTTGCTGGAAAAAGTTAGGAATGTCCAACAATTAGAAATAAATATACCCTATTGCAAAAAACAATTTACCTTAAAGTCAATGTGCAATAGTAATCAAATTCTGTCCATGGAACAATAGAATAATAATAATAATAAAATTTATCACAATATCACAGAATGAGGAGATAACACCATTAAATAACAGTTTCATCACAAATATTACAAACCAGAAAATAGTAAACACAGTCTAGCAGTTAATGCAAATTGATCAATGTCAGAGATGGTTTTACAATTTACTGATATACAGTCAAAATCATTTCAAAGTTGACATAGGCTGTTTTTTGAACTTTTTTTTTTAACTTTTGAACTTTTGAGTTTATCATCATCTTATCAATATGTAAAAATTAAATTAACCTTAATTTTTATTATATCCAACAAAAAATTCTGAAGAAAATATTATGTATGTTTTACAAATTGTAAATTTGTGTTAGTAATCAATAGGATGACTATCACGCCAAAATATTATATAATAAAATAAAGACATTGAGTTCGGTGTTACATGCATACATTTTGACGACGACATTACATGCATACGTTTGATGACAATGACTATAAGTTTGTCGAAAGTGCTTGCGATAAGAAAATGTATGCATGCAACGCCTAACTCAGTGTCTTTATTTTATTATGTAAATTTGTGTTGTATGGCAAGACCATTTCAAAGTTGACACAAAATAAAACATTGAGAAAAGAGTCAAATCAGAAGTTTGCTGGACCACCTTTGGCCTGAATTACGTGAAGAAAACTTTGCATACTGTTAATCAATTTATCAATGATATTCTGCCAAATTTCTGATTAAACCTTAAATAATTCTTCTTTGTACACCGGTAAATATTCGCTATGGCTAAGAAGAATACAGCAGTCTAATTCGTCCCGCAAATGTTCTATTAAATTTAAGTCTGGTGACTGCGATGGCCATTCAAGAATTTTGTTATCATTATCATTAAAATATTTCCTGAGAAGCAGTGTTGTATGTTTGGGATCATTGTCTTGTTGAAAGACAAATTCATTTTCAATCCCCAATTTCCTTGCTGATGCCATTAAATTGTCTTCAAGTATCTGCTTGTAATCTACTGCTTTCATGCGTTCATGAATTTGAACAATATTGCTCATTCCGAACCCTGAAAAACACCTCCACACCATTATGTAAGTTGAGTGTTTTAATGTTCCCATAGTTTTACTTTTATTGAATGCTTGATTTTTCTTTCTCCAAACAAATTTCTATCATTTAGCATCCTGCATTTCTCATTTTGACTCATCACTCTAAATAACACGCTTCCAAAACTCTAGGGGCTTGTCCACAAATTTTTGGGAACAGCTAATCTTTTTTTCTGATTCACTGCTGAAATCATTGGTTTTCTATGAGCCACTCTTCCATGGACAACCTTTTTATTTAAACTTCTCTTAATAGCTGAAACACTGGCTTCAAAAGTAAGCTCTTATTTTTTTTCTTTAGCTGTTATAAAAGAGTTTTTGGTGGCCTCACGGCAAACATGGTATCTTCTCTTGATGTAACTTGATATTTTGGGATAGTATATAACTTATTGTCAATTCTAGGGTTTAAGTAACACATACAAACTTTGGTCAAACTCTGTTTAAGAATAAAGATTTGCATAAAAGACAAACCAACAAGAATTTATTTATATACATAGATTTTAAGAATTATACTTGAATAATTTGATATCTATAAAAGAAAACAAAATAATTCTATGAAATTATTTTGTTTTATTGTTAAATTATATTTAATAAAATTATTTTGTTTTATTATATGTATATATATATATATATTTTTTTTTTTAGGTTGATCAAATGAACAAAATTGTCGAAGTTTTAGGAATGCCACCTAAACACATATTAGATCATGCTCATAAAGCAAGGAAGTATTTTGATAGATTACCTGATGGAACATATGTTCTTAAGAAAACCAAAGATGGAAAAAAGGTTAACTTGATTATTCAATTGTCATTAATATAAATCTATTTACATAATTGTTAATGACAGTTTTTATTAATAATTTGTTGTGTATATAAAAGAATTAGTCTGATAAATTTTTTTGAAAAGTTGTTTTTTATTTTTGATGTGAATACAGCTTAATAATATTATTTTTAAATAATATATCAAAAATATCAGAATTTATATACTTAATATTATAATATTTAAAAATTGATATTATTTTGTAAATTTACAAAAACAAAATTGAGATAGTACTGATGAATTGTGAATTAGCTAAATATGAACTTTGAAGACAAAATGAATTAATTATTTTTATTAGTAAAAAGCAACCACTAGAAACTAATAAATTTGAACATAAGCAAATTATTATCATCAGTTATAAAAATCAAACAAAATATAACTGAATGTTTTAAAATAATACTGAGTCTTGTGATAATTCATTACTTACATTTGATGTGTTATATTACTATTTCTGCATGGTATGCATTATAAGTTCATAAATAAAAGTAATGAAGGTTACATTTAATAGATGTTTCATTTAAAGATAATTTTAACAAAACCAAAAAAAAATGTTTGTTATAGGGTTCTTTTTAGAGAGGTATCACTGTAAGTGTTAAATGTAATATTATAATGAGCAGTCAATACACATTATACTGGGTGTAGACACAAATATTGCACCATACCATATCTCACTTCTATGTAATAACTAAATTCAGTTTCATTAGAGCAGTGTTTTTCAACCTGTGCGTCGTGACCCCCTTGGGGGTCGCGAAGCCTTACACAGGGGGTTGCAGGTAAAAGAAAAAGACAAGTGTTTGTAGGTCCTACACTACATTAAAAAAAAACTACAATTTCAGCGAGAATTACGGCCCACCCCAGAAAATGATAGCGGAAAAAGTGTTGAGCTGATCTGCAAAAAGAAATAAAAAGTAGAAACGTAGAAGCTGAAAATTCTGATCCTAAACAAAAAAAAGGTCAACATCTTCCTGTACCGAATGTTATAATTAAAGGAAGTTTCATACTTTATGTGTGTTAAGTTATTGTCGATTCTTCTGAAATTTTCACTTTAATCAACAATAATTTGTCTCAACAGAGAGAAAATTAAATACATAGATTTTAAAATCACTGATATAGTTTTAATATGGCCCTAGGGGGTCGCCAGAATTTTTTAACTTGTAAAGGGGTTGCGTATTCAAGAAGGTTGAAAAACACTGCATTATAGTATAGGTAATTGGAAACAGTTAAGATTTTTTGTTGCCCTGTGCAATCTAGTTTTTGCCACCCTTATATATATTTTTAGGAAATGATAATGGCTTTGAATTTTTTCATTTGTTTTCTTTTGCCTAATCGCATGAGATTTGTAAGTTGAAATAATAATCCATTACCAAGTTTACCAAAACTCTTGGTGTTTCTGTGGCAATGCATTCACAGACCACAAAGGCTGGAAAACCATGCCACAGATTAAATGGATAATAGAAATGAACGAGTTTATCATCCATACTTACTATACCATCACAAAACTCAAAACAAACATGATAGCATATAGACAACAACTACACCATAGATTCACACAACAATATCCTCACCTCACTGTCACCGAACAAAGGGTTGTTGATCAAAAAAGAACAATTATACACAACAACCTTATCCCACAAACAACACTTGAACTTACCAACAACAGGTTACTGAGTCTGTTGATCAAATACATCAACAGACAGAAACATTTAACATTAATGAAGATCACGTAACCTGTCAGGATAATCCAGCAACAAGCATTGATAATAGCACACATACAACAACTGCAACTAATGATACTACAGGCACTTCCTCATCCATCACTGATAACACAGACATAGAATTAGTTAATACACTCTCACTTATATTTCAGGAAACACTCACTAAATATACTGGTACAGATCCCACACAAAGACCACAAATACCAAAAATCAACATGTCAAAGGAAGTAGGAAAAACATTAAATTATGTAAACACTCACTTACTACCAAACTACATTCATTCAATTTCTACACTCTCAGACATTCATACATTAGTTTATGCTGGGGCAGTCACAGTAGTAACACACCATGGACTGAAAATACAATCACAGACAGACACACACAAAACACAATTCTATCACAAGCCTGCCTGGCAGAGAAGAATAGAAACACAAATAAATGACATTAGAAAAGCAATTAGGCAGGCTGACACAATACACTAAAAACAACATAACACCCAAATTAATGAAACAACTCAAAAACATTTTCAAGAAAATCAAAACACACACAAAACATGAACATCACAACACACACATTACAGAATACATCGATACACTAAAACAAAAACTTGCAGCCAAAGCACATAGACTCAAACGATACAAAACACGTACACTACGAAAACAACAAAATAAGTTATTTACAAACAATGAAAAACTTTTCTACAGATAAATCAGTACCAAAACAAACACTGATACACAGCACAGTGGCACACCAACAGAAGAAGAACTCACAACTTAATGGTCTTCTCTTTGGTCCAGTGCTGTTACACACAATGCTCATGCAGGCTTGATCGAGGAGGAGAACAGAAACTTGCACAGCATACCAACTATGCCATGTGCTGAAATAAACATACAAGACATCTACTACACTGTTAACAGAACACACAACTGGAAGACACCTGGTGTACACAACATTCACAATTTCTGGTACAAAAAGTTTACATCACTGCACCGGGAACTAGCTAAACATCTAACACATCATCATCATCAATCCACAAGACGTGTCAAAATTTCTTACTCGGGGCATTACCTACATGAAACCTAAAAACAACAACACCACAGACCCCACACAATACAGACCAATTACATGTGTTTCCAACACTCTACAAATTATTGACAGCATGTATCGCAAACAAAATATACAAACATGTTGAAGAACACGACATTCTTACAGAACAACAAAAAGGTTGTCATATAAATCACAAGGAATGCAAAGCAGTTACTCATAGATTCAGTCATTCTATGGCAAGACACAAGCAACACAGAAACATACACATGGCACATATAGAGTACAGAAAAGCATTCGACAGCATTCCACACAGCTGGCTGCTACATATTCTACACATGTACAAAATACATCCATCTCTCATTGCATTCTTCCAAAATACTATGTAGCACTGGAGAACAACACTACATCTCAGGGTTAGTAACACTTCCATACAAACAAACCAAATATTCATTAGGTGAGGAATTTTTCAAGGAGATTCCTTGAGTCCTCTCTGGTTCTGCCTAGCCCTGAACCCATTATTCATCATGTTAAATAACACGCAATATGGCTACAATATCAGACATGAAAAAACAACACAGTTTACACTGTCACATCTCATGTACATGGACAACATAAAACTTTATGCATCCACACAAAAACAAATTCATAAACTCCTACAAATCACACATTCATACACCAAGGACATACAAATGCAGTTTGGCCTAAACAAATGTAAAACACTTCACATAGAAAAAAGAATCCTGAAGAAAGAAGATTTTGCACTTGGAAATAGAGAAGTTATTGAATCCATGAAAGAGGGTGAGTTCTACAAGTATTTAGGATTCCAACAGGCCAAACTAACAGAACATACACAAATAAAGCAAAGATTAATTAAAGAATACCAAAGTAGGTTAAACGCTATACTTAGAACACAGTTAAATGCAAAACACACAGTTAAAGCAATAAACACATATGTCATCCCAGTACTCACATACTCTTTTGGAGTTATACATTGGACTCACACAGATCTCGAGCAACTCCAAAGGAAAACAAGAACAACACTTACTAAGCATAAACAACATCATCCTAAATCCGCCACAGAAAGATTAACCCTTCCACGTAAAGAAGGCGGACGTGGCCTGATTGACATAGTTAACCTTCACTACAAACAAATACAGTCACTGCGAGAGTTTTTCTACAGGAAACAAGAAACATCACAGTTACATAAAGCAGTAACTCTAGCAGACTCAAATAACACACCATTAAACTTACACTCACATCACACAGACATGACACAACACATAAAAAGCATAGACACCATCAAGCAATCGTGGGCTCAAAAGGCACTCCATGGCAGGCATCCTTATGACCTGGCCCAGGATTTTGTTGACAAAACTACATCGAACAGCTGATTAGATCGAGGATGCCTCTTTGGGAGACAGAAGGATTCATGATTGCCATACAGGAACAGGTCATAAATACTAAAAACTACAGAAAACACATACTCAAAGATACAAACACTCACAAATGACACATGCAGAAAATGTCACATCATGCCAGAAACTATACAATACATCACTTCTGGGTGCAAGCTCATGGCACAGACAGAGTATTTACACAGACATAATCAAGTTGCAAATATTATACACCAAGAGCTTGCAAACAAACACAAATTATTAGACATCCACAAACCTTACTACAAATACATTCCACAGACAGTATTGGAAAACAGCGCGCACAAAATGTACTACGACAGAGCCATAATCACAGATAAAATGATTTACCACAACAGAGCAGACATCACACTCATTGACAAACACAATAAAATTATATACGTTATAGACATACCCATTCCAAACACTCACAATATACAGAACAGATTCACTGAAAAAATTAGCAAGTACACAGAACTCGCCCAGGAAATAAGGCATCTGTGGAGGATGCATAGGGTGCTTATTGTACCTGTTGTTCTCTCCTGTACAGGTATGATATCACACACACTACACAAAAGCCTGGGAACATTACAATTGAATAGAAATACATACATCACACTACAGAAGGCCACTATATTGAATACATGCCATATTGTTAGGAAATTCCTCAATACAGACACTGACACTGACACACACATTTAATTTTAGTTTTGTTTTGGTTGCTATGCCTTAACTCTGGTCCGGCATAGTACACAGCCACCGGTGTGAACCGAGTAAAACCCACTAAACCCAACATAATAATAATAATAATAATAATAATAATAACAGTTTACTATAAATAACTAAGTTTCATTCACATTCTACAAATAGACATTATAAAATTTATAAGCACTGAATATATAACCAATATCCAACAAAAAGAAACTACAATAAAAGCGACATCTCTAACTCTATTGTTACCTTCATCTTGCCTAAAAATCACTCTCATGACACCATATATAAAGCTGTAACAATTTTGTATACAACAGAAGTCTGGCCACCCTGTACAAGGAAACTGCAAGAAATAATAACTTTCAATTATTTTTCAGAAGTGTCCTTCAGTTTTCACCCTCCTCTGCGATGCTAAAGATCATCCAGATATGTGCCTCCAACCTGGTGTATATACTATCCCCATTATGGATCACAGAGCCAACTGCAACTTAGAATACATGGTTCTACAGGGTGACTTTTAAACACCCATCTCAAAGAACATCAGACTTCCATCATGAAAGGACTGGCTAACACCACATTAGCAACCTTTGCCTCCAACCCTAACACAGATATACATTTTGACCATGCACACCTTGTACATAGCATCTCCCAGAAAGAACAGCTTAGATATTTAGAACAATCTGAAATTTTGAAAGCTGTGAGAATAAATGTGGCTATCAACTTTAAAGATTAGACTCTTTCCTCTTGCCTGGAAGTCAACCTAAGAAGCTTAATCTTACAACCCCCTATCTCCTCTCCCTCTCTCACATCACCCTCTATTAACACATGGATGGCAATCACCTATTCCTAATAACTTTTCCATTTGTTTTAACAAGTGCGAAGGTCCGTTAAACTGATTACGCCCATTAAGCACAGATCAAAACGTTTCATTTTCTAGTAGTTTCTTTTTGTTGAATATTGGTTATATGTGCAGTGTTTATTAATGTATATCCAGAATTTAATAGTTTAACTTATAAAATTTATTTAACATGAAGTAAATATAGCAAAAGACAACTTTTCTGTTTATAAGAAATAAAACAGTAACTATAAAATACATTATAAAATGTGAAAGGAAATAAAATTGCACAAATATTAACAAGTAGCATGAGTTTTGCTTTATTTAAATATGGTACAAAGTTCCATTAATTTCTCTTATAGCATTATGATGATTATTATAAATAGTTTTTCATTTTTTTTCCATCAAAAATCATAAAACTTTTAGCTATATTTCTTTATATTTTCTAAACAAATTAAAATAATTATAATTTTACAGCTAAAATTTAGACTTTTAACAAAAATGCATTTTTAGTAGAGGTTCAAAATTTTAAATTATATTAAAAAACACAGTAATTATTATCATCAAATTTTTCATTTCTATTTATAAAACTTAAATAATTACATGATGCCATGTTTATTGGTATAAAAATTTGATCTTTAATAAAATATATCTTTCTTAATTTTCAAAAATACAAATTCTAGATCAACTATTATATTTACTCTCAGACTTAATAAATGTTATAAGAAATAGATAAGTTAATCCAAATAAATTATGCAAATAAAATTTCAAGATAAAAATACTAATACTAATTTCATTTTTCATATTATCATTATCATTTGAAAGAAAAATTATTGTAAAAAGTTTACAGAATGTAATATATAATAATAACAAATTTTTTAATATATTTCTTATATATAATTACTGAATTTAACTCCTTTTTTTCAAGTGCTGCATATATTGTTTTGTAATTTGGAAATAACAACGCTGCATTAAGTATAAAGCTGTTTTCAATAAATTATCTCTTAAAATTACATATTTATCCAGAAGTTATAAATGGATGTTTGAATTTGAATTAAAGTGAATTTTTGAAATTTATTATCAGAGTAACACTTGAAATATTAAGACAGCACAAATACTTTTATTGTGGAACAAAAGTACAGTGGTAGCTCATATTCATAATTTAATTAATTTCAGGAGGTTGTTTAAACTCTGAATTGTTTGAAGCCTAAATCAATTTTTCCTATTAAAAATAATGAAAAGTGAATTAATCCATTTCCAGACCCTAAACTATTCTCAATTTGAGAAACAAACAGCAAATACACATAATTTAATATAAAAATAACACAATTAAATGCCTTAAATAATAAATTAAAACATGAGAACAATAACTAAAATATGTAAGTACTGTACAATAAAATAAAAATTGCATCTACTGTACCATAATGAGGAGTTATTTCTTAAGATCACTATGCAGCTGCTTGACTTTCTCACAAATAATCCTCTTAGAGATAATATCACCAGTCAATTATTTTTCATTTATCCACACTAAGAAGAATTTTTCATCTCCTCAATAACATGTGATCTCTTAAGAGGTGAACATTTTCACATCTTCAGCCATGTTTTTTTGCTTTTATTGCTTTCTTGTTGTTAAGAATGATGCACATTGTTGACTTTGACATTTTGAACATAGCTGCCAGATCTTCCACATGCTTCATGATAAGTTCCTTTTTCACCTCAATTGTTGATACTATAACCTTCCTCTTAGACTTCATTGTTTCCACACTTTTCTTGGATGCCATTGTCAATAGGTAGGAATTATTGGGTTGTTCGGAAAGTAAGCTCGTTTTTTTTCGGTGGAAATAAACACAATATTTTTATAATAAATAAATATTTTATTGAATTATATATCAACCATTTTGGTCAAATACCTGTTGTCATCGTTTCTGGTAGTAGCATGATTTCACATTCATAAAAGTTTTGATTGTTGCTTACAAAACACTGATCCAAGTGATTTTTGACATTGTCATTTCAAGTAAATGTCTTACAGTTAAAAAAAATTTGTATAGACTGGAACAAGTAATAATCTGAGTGTGCTTGATCTGAAGAATGTGGTTGTTGTGATAGCACGTCCCATCTAAGTTAAAACAGTTTCTGACGAGTTACCAAACTTGTGTGAAATTTTACATTATCATGGTAAAACACTACACCTGCTTTGTTGATCAATTCTGGCCGCTTTTTCTGTTTGATGATATTACTCAATTTGTTTACTCTATGGCAGTACACTTTTGAATCAATTGTTAAATTGTCTGGTAAAAGCTCCAAAAAAAATTTTTTCTTAAAATCCCACCAAAGAGAGCATCTCTCTTTAAGAACATGTGGAACACAGATAACAAGCTTTCAAACGAAACCAATTTGTTTCAAGTAATCATAAACTGTTCAGTTTGACAAATTTAATCTATTAGTGATTTCACGTGTTGTTATTTGGCAGTTTGCTTCAATCAGTACCTTTATTTTATTTTCATTGGCTCCAACTGGCCATCCAGAACATGGTGCATCTTCAATATTGAAATTGCCAGAACGAAATTTTGTAAACCAGTTTTGGCAGTGTCATTCTGTCAATACATCTTCTCCATACACATCACACAATTTTTTTCTCACTTGAACAGCATTCTTACCTTTTCGGTAATAAAAGAGCAAAATATGCTGAAAATGCTGCTTTCAATCTTTCATATTTGATGGGACACAAAAAATAAACAATTGTACAAAATCAAACAAAATTTTTTACAAATAAGCCTTAAAATGCTACTGTCAAAATATATAATGATAATACAGTTTAGAATGAAAATGGCGGGAAAAATACAACTAATCCATCTGGTGGTAAAAAAAAAATGAAATTACTTTCCGAACAGCCTAATATACAGTAATACCTCGAACTTACGCGATAGGTGGGACCGAGTGGTAACCGCGTAAGTCGGGGTATAATTTCTCATATAAATACATACAAATAATTTTTAATTGGGGCCGGAGACTAAAGAAAACAATAGTTTAGAAAAAAATGTTTAATAAAATCTTAGATAATACATATGTATAACAAATTAGGCCTATATTATTTTACAATTTTTCACATTTACTTGATTATTACGCCATAATTTTAACATTGTTTCCATCTCAGCGATAATACTGTGACGTTTACGAATGATGCTTGAATTTAAAGATTGAGCATTTTTCACAGCTTCGAGAATTTTTTCTTTGCCTTTTATAATTGTTCTGACCGACAATTCCGGTAGATCAAACTTCTTTGCCAATTCACAAATTTTCATTTTTGTATCGAAGTCTTTAATAATGGGTACGTTTGTAAAGTCTAATGAAATAGGAATAACGATGACGTCATTCTCATTTAACTCGTTCAACTTTACAAACATACCCAATGTTAACTTTACATTCCAAAGATAAAGTTTTTCTTTTCTTGTTTGGTGCGGAATAATTAGTTCTACTTCGTTTGGATGACATAGTAGAGTCTCTCAAGTCTCCGTAGATATAACAAACACAGAAATAAATAACACAAAATAAATTGTAGCTATGTGTGGATTCTGCGCGACACATCCGAACATTTAAGCTGAACAATAGTGTGGGGGGGAGTGAGTAATCAAGGGTTGTGTGGCACTCAAACAAAAGACGAATCGACGAGATTTGAAAATCGCGTAACTCCAGGTTCGCGTAAGTCGGGGTATTACTGTATATACAAATATATTTTTGATGTGTTTCGTTATATATAAATATAGCCAAACACAAGTGAAAAGAACACTGAAAACACGAGTGTAGTGCAAGAGATGTTTTTATAGCAAGAACAAGCACCAACTTGGGCCTTACTTTTACTTTTATACAACAAATGCATTTTTTCACTGCATGTACTGTACAAGAGGCTCATATAAGTATTCTTATGTATTACTATATAATTACATCACTATATTTTATTTATTTTATATGTGTATACTATATTATATTATATAGAAATATTATTATAAGTGTGTGTATTTTTAAAGACTGAGTGTGCATGCTATTATATGACATCAATAACATTACATATATTCACTTTTAAAATTGAATGAAGGATGAATGATAACAGTATAAATTATGTTAATAAAAGGTTTAACAGAAAAATACATTTTATTGAAGTATAAAAATTTCTTATTTAAAATATTTTATAATATAAAGAAAATACTATTTATCAAAATGTATTAGAATATCAATTAATAATTCATTGATATTTATTATTTACAATATAATGTTTAAATTATTTCAGTATAAACCTCCTGGTACGAGAAAGTTGCATGATATCTTGGGAGTAGAAACTGGAGGACCTGGAGGTAGACGTCTTGGTGAACCAGGGCATACAGTTTCTGATTATCTAAAATTTAAAGATCTGGTTCTGCGAATGCTGGAATATGATCCCAAAACGAGGATTACACCACACCATGCACTTCAACATAGTTTCTTCAAGAGAACTACCGATGAAAGCACTAATACATCCCATAGTGCTAGCACTAGTCCTGCTATGGAACAAAGTTCTGTTGTTACTCCCGTGGTAGGAGGAAATACAGGAAGTGGTAATTCTAGTTCAAGTTCTGGGAGTTCAAGTAAGTATTAAATAACTTTTTAAACAACAGTATTTATTATGAAAGTGTGTCATAATTTAAATAATCATATATAATCTTTTTTCCTCATTAATTAATTTATAACTGTAAAATAATATTTAATGTTATGAAACACAATTAGTTAACAGATTTATATTTTTTAATTCATTTCATTTTATTCTACTACATATTATAGTTAAATGGTATCAGTTTTCAATGATTTTTTTAATTCTTAAGTAATCACATGGTGTCTGTGAGATGATACAGCACATGATTTTCAGAATTTCTTATATTTAAAATTTTGTAAAAAATTCTGAAAAAATTTCTACTTTCTAACTTTTCAATCTGGAAGATGTGAACTGTTTTCACTGCACAAATACCTTTTGAAGAAAAATGCTGGTATCTGAGAGATGCTTGTGACTCTTTTTGTATAATAACCATTATAGGAAAATTATGCTTATGACAGTTACTTTGAATGAGTGTAACTGAACACAATAGCAATTTGAAACAAATTTATTCTTACAAAAATGCTGTTCCTTATGTTCTCTGCTATTTCTTCATTGCTGAAAAACAGAAAGAAGTTCCAATTCATTTTAAATGGAGCTCTGCACTGCATGTGACAAGCGAACATTTTACATATCGTGTCACACACAACTTTGTACAACAAAAATATAACTTTAATAATGCAAACTCTTCAAATTGTAAAACTTTTGTTCATTTCATAAAAGTATTACTCAGGTATCAAGATGAATTCATTTATTTAATAAAACTCTCAAGATTTTTTACAAAGTTAGTAATTTAGGCAGTTGACATTATACAATAAATTGTCAAATTTTTGATAGTCCATGCATTACTTCTTTGATCACTTCATTTCTCATATAGAAAACATTCTTGGTTAAAACTCAGCAAGAAATTTTGATACTTTCTCTAATATTTTGAGTGATATTAATTTTTGAAGTAAGATAAATGATTTTTGATAACTACATAACTTTTGCATTAAAAAAATTGAAAATAAAATTAAAATAATCACATCTGACAAAATTGTTTGTTAAATGT
Organism: Centruroides sculpturatus; assembly: GCF_000671375.1. Classification (NCBI taxonomy): domain Eukaryota; kingdom Metazoa; phylum Arthropoda; class Arachnida; order Scorpiones; family Buthidae; genus Centruroides; species Centruroides sculpturatus. Next base: position 554,137 of record NW_019385745.1, on the reverse strand, counting down.
TAAAGAAAACATTCTTCTGAATACAATAAAACAGATAATATCTTTTCAGATAATATGCCTTTTGATTAATCCAGACAATATAAAATTATAATTAACATGTTCAATAATATAGAACACTATGATTAAATAAGATGCTTTAGTAGTTATTTTAATCAATCAGCATTCAAAATGAGCAGAACTAGCCTTTATAAATGCTTCCAAGTTGTGGGGGCCTTCTGACAAGACTTTAATCATCAAAATTATCATTAAAATTAAGTAGAGGGTGTGGGGATCATATTAAAAAAAAAAAAGTTAAAGTTGGCATGTGGGAAACAGTACTGAATATTATTATTGGCTTAATTTAAATAATTTTAAAAATGAGCCCATAAAACTTTGTTGAAATATTACTGACGATGTCCTCTAACCTATAATACTAAAGCTTTCCGTGGATGTCTCACCATGGGCCCACATTGGCCTGCCAAATCCTGCATGTACTTTGCTGGGCAATATCTCACTAACTAATGGTCCTAGGACCACCAAAATTTGGAACAGTAATCACAATAAGTATACCATTGAGGTCCCATCGTGAAGTTTGAACATTTCAGTCTGCTATAACTCCTGAAAAAAGGGTGCTATATCCGTGACATTGACATCAACATGATCCTCATGACATATGCTTTCCAAAAATATATCACATCGCTAGTATAAAGTAAACTCCAGGGTGAAAGTATGCATGAAGCAGGATCCCAAACAACACACGTCCTCTCTGTTCAATGACTGATGATGTGTAGAGCATGTTAAAGTAAATGATGAGAAACATGTACATTGACATGCTGCAGATGTTTGATATTTCATGTTTCAGCAAGATGATGCTCCAGCACATATCCATTGAGATGTTATATTCCTTTGGAATGAGACTTTCCTGGATATTGGTTTGACTGAGGAACCAGAAATCTATGTAGTTGGGACTGTTATGTTTCCAGATATGATTCCATTGATCTTTTTTGTATGGGGTTTTATTAAAGAGTGTTTAGCAGAAAAAAATTCCAGATTTGGACAATTTAAAACAGTATATCATTTAGCAGTTGCTCTAATAATGTTTCAGGTGCTGGAAAATATATAGCAAAAGTTTGTGTATCATTTTGACATTGTGAACTCTGCGAGACACGTGGTCTGTGGTTTTAAAAGAAGATGAATGAAACAAAGGGAAGGGATAATGAATAGTCAGTAGAAACATGTATCTTGACAAACAAAGGTTTATTGGAGACAAAAACACAGTACAATATTAATGCTAATACACAGTTCAATAATGGAAACCAATCATGTCACAGTATTAGTTCTACTCGATCATCCTCCTTCCAAATTTCCTTCCTAAACGCAAGGCCCTGCTTTGCCCGAGAAGCAGTTCAAATCCGATGACAGAAATTTAACACCAAGTAAAATTTGGGAAACAGAGTACACGATCAAACTTACAAACTTTCTTTTGTAACAAGACAATCGTTGATGATTTTTACACTATAGTTAGTCCTCTTCCTTTTAAGTCAGTAATTCCCTCTTCCTTACTAGTTATTCCTTCGATGGAAATGGATTTTCCTTTCAGCATTGTAACTTTCTTAATCCTGGCAACAGTTGATTCTCCTCTCTTCTGTTCTATTTCTAACTGCTTGCTACGTATGTCCTTCAGTCCATGACGCACACTCATGAAGAGAAAAAGGTCCTTTCACATCTGTTATACACGTTTTTATATCTCCCCGCTAACCCACGTGATCCTGTCACAGACCAATCATCACATTGAACAACCCAGCCATCAGATAACAGATGGTATCGAGGAAGGAAACAGAAAAGGATCTGTACAAAAACATACACACATAAATGAAAAACAATGAAGATAAGAAAAAATATAATAATACATAATAGCCACGAAGTGCTACAACATCTATCAAGCTACAAAAGGCTCCCACATTGAACTTTACTGAAACTTGTGAAAATTAGATGAGTTGCTCCGTATAATATCAAAAAAGTTATTTTAATAAACCTTATAGGTACTGAGCTATACATGTATATTTTAGTCTAAATTATATATACACCCTACTGTATATATAATTTATAAGGTAAATAATGGATTATATTAGTAGTTTTAATACAGTGTTTAAGACTTAATATTTATAATTACAGTAGATTTCATACAGAAAATAAAGCAATTTTTTAAATTCAAGTAGATGATGATAAATTCAGTTTTAAGTTAATGATTAAAAAGATTATTAAATTTTTCAATTACATTGGATATGTCTGAAATTGAATTTCAAATAAATTATCTAATAAAATACTTACCAAAATTTAAAAATTATTAAAAATGATAACAACAAAAAAGGTTTTTATTAGGTGAAGTGTCTTACTTTTATTAAATTAAAATTAAGAATGAATTCATCAATAGTAATAGAATTGTGATATATTATATTAAGCTTTATTTTACGTTGCATAAAATTTCAAAAAAGAACTAAAACATTCTTCTTCTTTTTTTTTTTTTTTCATATTTTAGCGTCCTCAGCACCACCTCATAGTGCAGGAAGAGCTCGATCTGATCCTACTCATCAGCATCATGGACAAATTCAGCATAGTTACACTCAAACTTCTGGATCTTATAGCATGCATTTTGGTGGAAGTATTACAGCAACTACTACAGTTGGATCATCAGCTGCCATGGAATGTGAAAGTCCCATTACAAACGTTTCAGGTGGAACAACTATATATCGTAGCTCACAAAAAGTTGCTAATTGGGGAGTTGGCACAGTTGTTTCTACAGTTACAACTTCACCCTTAGCTGGGGCAACAGGAAGTGTAAGTATTGGACAACATACACATTGTAATATACCAACATCAAGTCGTCATGGAGGAGGAGGAAATCATAGTCATGTGCATAGTCATGTGTATCGACGACATATTCATCATTCATCACAGCAATCTCAAACAAACTTGCAGGGTCAGATAGGAATATCATCGTCCACTTCCCATGCAGTCACTATGGGATTGGAATCCCTCCAGTCTTATCAACCACCACAAGGTGTTGCCATCAGCTCCAGTAGGGGTACTCACCCTTCCTCTTCAGTTCCCGCGTCTTCCGAAGTTATGCCAATGGATGTTAACACCAGTATGAGTATATATCCTGTATCTTCTCCTTTAGAATGTACCCAAACTGGTTCCTTAAATATCCAACTCAGTGGATATCAACCACTTTCTTATACTGGTACAGTGTATGGTGGTCAAGGTACAGTTGCACCTCCGTATCTCAGTACGAACTTCTCTCAAGTTGAACCAAATCCTCCTTCCTCCTCCTCCTCCACATCACAGCCTTCCAGTTTAGTATCACCAGAGATGTCATCACAAAAACAGACCTCAGATAGGGACGACTCTCCAATGGTGGGTGTGTGTGTAGAGCAGAATACTGTAGCCAGTCATTGACCCCCTTGTAATCTAGCTAGAGGTAAACCTTCTTCTGGCAAATGAATATTTAGAAGTTGGCACATTTTCATTTAAAGTGACATGCTACATTTTAAAAAATAGCTGTCCCAATAATTAATTGACATCATTGACTTCTGACAGAAGATTCTCTTAACAGCTGTGTGGCATTGTCATTATTACTATAAGAAAAACTGGAAATGTGACTTGTAGTTTTTGCTGTTTGCCACAACTGCCATTTGCTCATTTCTCTTTCACCTGATGCTGCATGGTGTGAAAATATAAGAAATAATAAATCATAAATCATAAATCAAGTGAAACAACATACTTCATGGCCTTCAGAAAGAAGCAGTGGCACTACAAAAAGTGTTTACAAGAATATTCATCCCATTCAGTCTGCTTACTGCTGTCTCATAATAAAAACTGAATTAACAAATTAACAGCAGATGCCCAAGTCCACATACCTTCTTCCTGATAGTTCCAATTGATTCTGTATTAATCTCTGCATTCCGAATATGCTCTGAGGATATGCTACACTGGACTTGTGCAGCACCAAGTAATAAAGTGTATTTATAAACTAAACTCTTGCATAATGGGCAGTTATTCAAGCAACAGGTGAGGAGGAAGCTGTCCGTGCCCAATTGGGCATAGTCATGATTATTTGACGGTTGGGTAGGGACAACATTATTGTATATATATCCTAATGTGCTGCAATTTGACTCCCTATTTATTGTCCTCGCTTTCCAAACACACCATCATCTTTGCTGTGCAATCTTTCCAGTTGCCCACAAGTGGGAATATAATAATTGGTTGTATATGTTTTAAGTGTTGCAGGACTCTTTCTTGCTGTGTACAGAACAACAAGGAGGAAAAGCTAGAGAAGGTTACCAGATTATCTCCCTGTAGCCAAACTAGCAGGCACTGTTTATGATGAACTATCCCAGCAGTGGGCACATCCAATATCCTTCCCACTGGATGTAAATAGTTCTGCCTTTTGACAGGCTGCTGTGACCATACCCTTCACTGTCACCACTACCTCCACTCAAAAAAGGGAAAAAAATACAAAAAAATTGTTAAAACCAATATAGATCCATGTTTTTGGTATGATGTTCTGTCTCTGTCAGCTATCCTCATTAGTATTATTGTTGTTACCAGGGTGGAAAAAAACTGCAGCCATTCCATAGACCAGACCTCATTTTTACATTTCAGGGAAGTTCACTTCAATCTTGATACTTTTTCCTGTTGTAACAGTGGAACAGTTTCATTTAATTTGGTTACTTAAAAAACTGTGCACAAAACAAAATAGTTTAGATTTTTCCTGTTTAGATATTCCCAATTATTTTTAAACCAGACTGAAATTTCCAATTACAATGCTTGGTCACAGGAGTAATCTCAGTTACATAACCTTCCAGCCTTTATAACATATTTGGCAGTGTTTTGTACATTTTAGTTCCTTACCTCCTTGAGCAGAGGTATTTCAACTATTGCATTTTTACTTTGTTTTTAAACCCTGGATGTTTTTAACAGACAAGTCATGTCATTCACAGGTAATTACCACAAATAGCTCCTGTAACATATTATCATGCTACTTTCTTGTGTGTGTAGTAACTCTTGAACTTGTTAATTAAACAGTATGTAATCCCTTAATATTTTGTGGTCTGTTTTCTTTTCAACAGTATTTTTGTGAGTTAGTCATTTTATTTTAAAAAATTACATAAAAGTAAAAACATAAATGTATTTACACATTATTTTTAACAAAAGTGATTTAATTTATTTGGCTTTTATTAACTATATAGCCATTTAAAACACATATTCACATTTTGTAACATACAAAACAGAGATTTTTATTCAGATAAATGTAATTTTATTCTTATAATTATTTATTAATATATATATAGAAGATTTATAATTTAAAGTAAAAATAATTTACTAAAATTTACTTTTATTAATATCAGAACTTAAATCAAATACCATAATGTAAGATTATGTTGGTAACTTGATGATGATAAAATATAACAACAAAATTTATCATGTTTCATTTATATTTTTATTTTGTAAGAGTAAAGCATAAATTTCACATAATGAATATAGCCATTAATGATTTGTTATTTTTATTTTTCAAAGTAAATATATATAAATATTTACTTCATAAAATCAATTAAATTAATTCAAGAAACTTTTATTTTACATTAAAGATGATATTACAAAATAGGAATTTTTTTTATCACAGAAAATTCAGTTTTGAGTTTTGAAAGTACAGGTAACCCCTGTATAACACGGTAGTTACGTTCCAAAAAATTACCGTGTTATGCGAATCCGTGTTATACGAAACAAAGAACTAATACGAAAAGGAGGGTTAGGTTCCAAAAATTAAAAAACATGCTACTATATTTTCATAATTAAGATAAATATCTTCATTAAAATTTTTTTAAGTGATACATATTAATATAAATTAAACAATGTTTTCTTCGTCATCACTAAAAACACTATTAATTAACCGAGAGCGTTTTCTTTTTGGCAAGTTATCCTTATCCTCTGAGCATTTTTCTGCATTATCTTCAGATCCATGCTTTACCTTTTGCAAAATGTATGTAATTTTAGATTGCTTGCTTCTAGTTAAAAGGTCTTTATAAATTTCCTTATATGGTGCTAAGCACTTATGAAGAATAAAGCAAGTATGGAATAAGGGAAAAACATTCGGCAACATCAGAAGCAGAAGCGTCGCGATCTGGCAACATTGAAACAAGTTTCGAGAAGGACCACGTGTATCGACAGAAGGCGAGAAGAGAAAATTTACATACTTAAGTACTAATAGTTCACGAAAATAATAATTTTCGTGAACTATTATTAGTTAAGTATGTAAAAATTTATTACATTTCCTGTTGTACGAGGGTTTTACCCAATTCTCGAACCGTGTCAGAGTGAATCCGTGCTATAAAAGTACCGTGTTATACGGAGGATGGTACCAATTCTCGAACCGTGCTAGAGCGAATCCGTGCTATAGAAGTGCCGTGTTATACAGGGGTTACCTGTATATATATTAATAATATATGGGAGGAAAATCTATTCAAACTGTAATGTATCTAACACTTATTAAAGTTGTAACATCCTATATAACAATCTATACATAATCATAAAACTATCAATAATATAAACTGTAGCAAAAATATTTTATAATGATTACTTGGTAACATATTCATTCATATCTCTACTGAAATTAACAGATAATATTGTATAGTAAAGTTGAAATAATACTTTTTCATTTCAAATACTGCCAAATGTTTATTAAATGTGAAGAGATATTTTATTTAGAATTTTAGAATATTTATTAAATGATCTCAGTAATTACACAGAAAAGATAACAGTTTTACTGTTGTGAACAATTAACACAACAGTAAAACAAAACAATGTTTCAATTCTGGGTTTTTATGTTTTGAAAGTGTAATTACAATCAATACCATCAATGTATTAAAAATAACTAAAATTATCATATTTTCATGCAACTAATCTGCAGAAAATTGCTAGAACAAAAAATAAAAATGTTTGCATAACCCCACCCCACTAGGTATTCTGTCCCTGTAGGAGTGACCATTGTTGCATAAACATGAATTTGTGATTGTACTGTAATTTAAAATAAGCATATAATCCATGCTTCCTTTCATACTATTTCAACCATAGATTAACCTGTCAGTTATATGAACAAAATTGTAGTTAAAATAAAAGTATAGTTGCAAATGTTGTCTTTTGAGTTTAAAGTTTATTTTAATGTTTAAGAAAATAAAATAAACACAGAAATACAAAATTTACTTGTTGGCATGTACAATACTTTTGATAAAATAATATCCCTTTAGAAATAATGTTTCCAATATTTTGTTATACTGTATTCAAAGCATTCTGAATGTTATGTCAACATACTATTCAGAATGTTTTCCATATTTCTAACTGAATATTAGAAAAACAACTCACACCTTGCTTTTTGGATGTGATTTGAGTTAGCAAGGTTTGCATTAAAATTCTCATTGATCTTCTTCTGGCTAATGTTCAATTATTGCAATCTAAATCCAAATTTACTTTTTATTTGGAAAACTATGTATATTTTAGACATGGATCAATGCAATCATACTATCTTGTTTCTCCTACAATATCAGTTTCTCTTTTTATAACCTTCTTAAATAATAATAAAAATAAAATTATTCTGATGGGGATTGATAGTATTAATGTTTTATATTTTTGTTTACTTCTGCTTGATATTAACATTGTAATTTTTAAATAATTTATATATTTTTTTATTTGAAACAATTATGTAATGTTTTATTTTGCCAGTTTTAAAAATATTTCATTTTATTTACTTGAAGAAGATATTATTATTTTACTGTATACTTGCCATTAATTAAAGTTGTTTGTGTATTGATGTTTATTATATTTTCTTGGGCATTAAAATAATCTTTAATATCAAAAAATAATATTTGCAACTCTATTTTATTAGTTCCATTGATTTTAGTTAATTAAAAACACACTAGCATGAACAAAATTAAGCCTTAATAACTAAGCAGCGAAGCTAATAATAACTTATAAATAACCCATATTTATGAAAATGTTTTACTTATTATAAGTATAAAACATTGAAATTAATCTTCACATATAATTTTAAAAATAATATCAAGCCATTGTCACTTAACATTGTATATGATGATTATTAACATTGTAAGTGATGATTACATTTTGTAAAGTCAATATACAAAAATTTCCAATTTCAACTCCTCATAAAAGCTCGATCTGTATATATATATTGATAACACATCTCCACTGAAACTGAAACCAATACTTTACAAAGAAGCAGTGTGTAAGTAGATCTCACTGGGTTGCCTGTGGAGTCTACAATTCATTCCTCAAAAGGATCACCCATTAACTTCCTCTATGGACTTTGCATGAATTCATGGAAAGGGTTAATTAACAAAGGGAAAGGAAGGTCTTTTCATAGGGATAGCAGACACAAATAGACTTCACTTTTGACTCAGACTTGGAGTTGGAGACAGCTATTCATTTGCTCCCATAGCAACTACTCTTTAAGTTTGATTTTTGAATAATAACCCTTGGTTATATACAAAATATACATATACAGATAAATATTATTAAAAATAATATAAAAAGTAAACTAAATCTGTATATGTATTAAAAGCAAAATGTTCAGTCACCACCACACACAAATAATATAAATTTAAAAATTAATTTGATTTACTATTTGAAAATTTCAAAACAACTTTTAAATGGTTTTTAAACACGTTTTAATTTTCAATTGATTTGATTTTAATTAGTTTTGATTTTATTTTTTATTTTGGTTTTGTTTTTGGTGTAAAGGCCAGAATTTTAATTATTTTATTATTTTTAGTTTTAATTAATTTTTGGTTTAATTTGTTTAATATTAATTTAGTTTTAGTTTTTATAATTATTTTTTATTATTATTTATTTAATTTTTCCTGCATTTTTTGAACCCTTAATTACAATTTTTTAATTAATTGCAACTCTTTTACTTTTCTGGCTGTTATATGTAACAGAGCAAAAGTATGGCAAGTGGTCAAAAAATGATCCCCCCCATGATTTTTACATTTTTGGACTCAGGACACCTTGAAACGTTGAGAAATGCAAAAAAATTTTGGGGTGTTTTTTTGTACGTATGAATGTTGATGTGTGTATGGGGGGAGCAGAATTTTGTTCACCCTTTTTGCAGCTTAATAACTCCTGTGCTTTTTGTCACGGATCTTTTCTACTAAGCCACAATAGATTACCTTTCTCATTTTTTCCAGCAAATTTTTATTACAAAACAAATGTTTTTTGGCCTTCTTTAGTGTCTCAGGTTATCAAACAAAAAAAAATGAAAAGACTAGAAGATAAAAATAACTGAGCATTCCAAATTATAATGTTGAATGTTGTTTTAATCTATAAAGTTTTTTTAATTTTAAATTGTAATTACAGCACCAATAAGTATATCAAAATTGCATGTTTATAAATTAAATAGTAAATATTTAACATTATTAAGAAAGTATACAAAATTAAATAAAATTGATATATTACCACGTGATTGAAGGTAATTTGCATTGGGTATTGACAAAAATGTACATTTATTTGATTAGTTATTTTTACTTTCTCAGCTCTGTTATATATAACAGAGGAAAAGTATTATGATTGGTCAAAAAATGGCCCCCCAAGATTTTTACATTTTTGGACTTAGGTCTTCCAAACATTGTGAAATGCAAAAAAATTCAGGGGTGATTTCTGTATATACAGTAGGGCGTCGTTTATCCGAATCAATTGGGGATTGGGGTTGTTCAGATAACTTATTTTTCAGATAACCGATTACATACAAAAAAATATATTAACCTATCCCATATTGAAATTTTTCTCCATTGCGTATCACTTCGCTTTGATATTTCGTTGATGTTAAGCCTAACGTAAACTTTTTAAAATAATAATCGTGGCAATTGTATTGTTAAAATTATTTTTTTATTTTGTACAAAGAAAATAAATATATTGAAAAATATAAAAACCAAAAGAAATATACTTTAGAAGTTGATCTAGTATCAAAAACGTTCAATTCAGCATGACACACACGTCCAACATGCAGTCCACAGAAAAACACCACACAAAAGTGCCAGTGCTACCAGCTAAAACACACACACCAACAAAAAAAATATTGGAGTAGCCCAAGATATAACCAAAGATTGCAGCGCCACAGCACTAGCGGAAATTTAAATTTGCCAACTGGAATTCTTTCGGATAAACGACGCTCTACTGTATATGGATATTAGTGTGCGTGGGGGTACGATTTTGTTCACCCTTTTTGAAGCTTAATAACTCTTGTGCTTTTTCTTGAAAATTTCTGAAATTTTGCATGGAGATTTGTGTATTAGGGAGATTGATGCTATTAAATTTTAGTGATTAAAAGTCAATGGGGCAGGGAGATAAAGGGGGGAGTTGTATGTCATATCTCAAGTAAGGTTGGACTTAATTATGATTTTCCTCATTATTAGCATTTACAATTTTTTATAAAACCCATTCCTTTCCTCAAAATTAAGCTTTTTGCCATTTTATAATAATTAAAAATATAAAAAGTTTTTGATAACAACATATCATAACAGATGGTGCAACACATACATTTTTAAATGTTGCCAAAATGTTAAGCAGCTCATTGCTGGATTTTTTAAGATAGCTATCAGCATTATCATCCATTAAGGAATTGTCAATTAAGTGTTGCCATGCTAGAGGTAATTTATCATTTTCATTGTTGAAAATCGTTCCTCTTTCTTGTTGGCTAAAAAATGGTCTAATCAAATAAGTATAGAATATACTTTTAATATCCAATGCAAATGGCTTAACCTTTAATACATATGCTATCATATCAGTTTTATTTAATTTTGTGTAATTTCCTTATAATGTTAAATATTTACTGTTTTTTAATTTATATGTTACTGGCAAAGTATGAAAAGCCAGCATTCTATAGAATACCTAGGCATTGTATATAATACCTAGGCATTCTATAGAATGACAAATGCTATTTAGGCAAAGTATGAAAAAAGGTCCTGATAAGGCTATTATATAAATGACGTACATTCCTCAAAAATACAATTATTATTCTGAAAAAGTAATGAGAGTGCCATTAAAAAAAATTTATTCAAAATACATAAAGAAAAATGAAAGTGGTACAAAACAAAATTTATGCCTTTCTTATGAAGGGAAACAAAATTTTTATATAAAAAATAAGAAATTAAAATTAATGTACTTGTTGCAACATGGTAGGCTTGAATGACATTTTGAATTACATTTCATTACATTTTTCACACAAAGACATTTCATATTTTGGCACTTTGTTTTACATATACATTTGACAAATCCTTGGTCGCTTCCACTGGACTGAGCAATTGCAACTGACCGGAGAGGAATTTAATGGTGAATTGTGATCTCGCATATACTTGTTTTAAAATTTCTTCAGAAGTTCCAAGTCGGTAGAAACCATCCTCTGTCACACTCATTACAACTGCCAATACATTGCGCGAATCACCTCCCTTGTTGACATCAGGAATAGGAACTCGCACAGTAGTTCCCAAAGAAGCAGTGGGAAATTTTTTTCCGAATTCATTTTCATTTTTTTGGCTTGTATTTCCAGATTGATTTTAGAATTTATTTTGCCTTCAATAGCATTTTCAGTTTTGAAACAAAGGGTGCACAAAATATCCATTTCATCATTTTTACGAGCATGGCCACAGAAGGTATGAATTTTTTTACGACAATTTTTGCATGCGAGTGCATCACTCATTTCCTTTAAACACACAACAGATATCAGAAACGGAAATCTCTTCAGTAAGCATGTCTTCATCATGTTGGTTTAATCCACTAACGACTATAATCTCATCCATGTTTTTTAAAACAGGCTCCTTTTCTTGCATAATCTGATTAGTTTCACTTTTTTCCATTGTTTTGATGCTTTCTATTACTTTTTCTAGCTGCTCCTCTGTATTTATTTCTTTTTAAAACATCTTCTGGTAGAAAAGACGATGTAAGCCCTACTTTAGGTTTGCTGCCAAAACGTGCCTTGTATGGTGTTCTTTTGATCCCAGAATGATAAGCTCTATTTTTCATAAATTGAACAAAACGTAGTCCTTCACTCCATGGTCAGATTTGTTGTCCTGCATCCAAGTACAGAGCATATTTTCGCTATCTTGATTAGCTCTTTCGACACTACACTGGCTTTGTGAATGGCGAGGCTTCCCATGGACGATCTTCAGTGCTGACCAAAACTCCTTCAAGCTGGTCACCACATTATTGGCAAATTCCCTACCATTGTCAGACTGTAATATAGATGGCGCTCCAAGCTACGAGAATATGTCCATTACGTTGTAGGCTACTTCTTCAGCTCTTTTTGACATTAGAGACTTAAGAATCACAAATTTTGAGAGATGATCTTGGTACACCATAATAAATTTGTATTCTCTATCTGGCTGAGACTGAAAGTCAATAATATCTACCTGACAACGGGAATTAAATTTGGAAAAAATCATAGGTTTCACAATAATGTCCTTTTTAATACCTTTCTGTTTTTTCTGGCAAGGTTCACAAAGGTGGATGTACAGTTCAATATTATACGTGTAACGTTTTTTATTTGGTTGAAAGTTCTTTCAACATTCTATCACATCCTCCATGTCCAATAGCCAAATGAGCTTCATGAAGTACGTGAAATAACTCTGAGTCCGTGATGTAATACTGTATAGTATTGACACCTTCTTTAACAGAATAAATGAGTTTACTTTTATTTTTTACAATCATCACATCATAGCGATTCAGCAACCAATAGTCCCTGAGTTCCTTCTTAGTAGTCATTTTGACTTTTTGTACATCATTTATTAACTTCTGGTAAGTAGTTTCGGTTAAGAAAATACTGTTTTTTACAGCATTAACTCGAATTTTGGACAGTTCATTGTCGAATCGTTGTTTCATGTCTATAGACCCTGACACCTTCTCCAACACTACAACTTGCTCCTCCATTTTCATGGAGCTCAGTAAAAAAACTAATTTTTTGTTGAACAAATTTAAGTAAAATTGCGTATTTTGACACTCCCGAACAAACCGCAAAGTGTTAAAAGTCATGTGCCTTGCCACATGATATTCAAAACGAAAGGGAGATGTATTTCATACTTTGCCGGTTTCCCATTTGGCATTCTATACAATACCTAGGAAATTTGTAAAATATGAATCATTTCATAGATTGCCGGCTAGTTTTAGGCATTATATACAATGCCTAGGCATTCTATAGAATGCCGGATTTCGAACTTTGCTGGTAACATATATATACAATTTTTTGATACTTATTGCTGCCATAATTACAATTTAAAAGAAAAGAAAAAAAAGATTTTTAAATTAAAATATCATTTTAAGCTATAGAACATTATAATTTAGAATACTCAGATTTTATCTTGTAGCTTTTTTGTTTAATAACCTGAGGCAAACCACTAAAGAAAGCCAAAAATATTTGTTTTGTATTAAAAATTTGCTGGAAAAAGTGAGGAAAGTGATCTATTGTGGCTTAGTTTATTTATTCATTAATTATAAAAGCAGATCAAATGTCAGATTTATTATATTATTATTATTCATTATAATTATATTATATTTAAATATTATTTTAATTGTTAAATAATGTATATTCATATTATTTAGATATAGAGCTTTTTGTAGGAATGTAAATATACTACAGTACTGTGCGAATTAACGTGAACACATCATAATTAACACAATTTTGCTTTTTTTTCGCAGTTGACAACACATTTATGTCATTTTGTTTTACTGATCTGATAGTCAGTGAGTAATAAGACATACCAAGCTACAGACGTGTTACATTTTGTTATTTTTTTCGAATTATTGCATTTTTGGTGAATTTAAGCTGAACTGAGGCTTTATTAGCTTTTTTTTTTAAGATTGATATTAATCCCAAAAAGCACACTAACATTGTTACTCTTTGAGTCATTGATGTGTGAACACATCAATGACTCAAAGAGATATTGCCAAGGAGTGTGATGTGAGTTTAGGAGCTGTAAACAAGATTTTGAAGCAAAAAAGGGACACTGGGACAATTGAGGTGAACAGAAAAGGGAAATGTGGGAGGAAAAGAAAGACAACAGCAAAGGATGAAGCTTTTTTAATAAGGGAAAGTAAATTATACTCTAGGAAAACCAGTCAAGAACTTTAACAAGACTTAGCACATGCTAGAGTTATTGTTCATGACTCCACCATACGAAAACGACTTATAGAAAGTGGAAGAAAAATGGTTAGATCTCAAAAGAAATAGTTATTGATTGCTGCCATGATGAAAAAACAATATGATCGGGCAAAAAAATGTGTGTGCTGGACTGTTGAAGATTGGAAGAAAGTGTTGTTTTCAGATGAGAGCCATTTTTTGTACAAGGACAGCAATCTTGTTAAGTTAGAAAAAGTGACAACCAAAAACTTACAGCAGCTCATATTGATCAAACAGTTAAACATCCATTAAAGATGTTCTGAGCTGCTTTCTTATAAAGGTACCGGATCCCTTGTGCCAGTTGAAGGCATGATGAACTCGCAAAAATACAGAGACTTGTTAAAACAAAGATTGGAAGTTGAACTAGAAAAGTTGAGGCCAACGATCAAGCAGTATTTCAACAAGACTGGGCTCCTTGTCACGTTTCCAAGATCATGATTAAATATTTCAAAGACAAAAAGATATGCCTTAAATGGCCAGGAAATTCACCAGATCTTAATAGTAAAAGCTAGACTTCATAAAATAGATTGCTCAACAAAAACAAAACTGATAGAGGCTGTAATCCAGATATGGTTTTGAGACCAGCAAATAACAGAAAACTGTAAAAAACTTATTGATTCCATGTCAAAACGTGTTCAAGAAGTTATTAAAGCCAAGGGAGGACATATTTCATATTAAAACAATTTAAATTGTATTCATTTTTCGATTCTATTCATCTTTAACCAATAAATGTTTTTTTTTTCAAATTTTCACTTGTATTCACAATACTGTATATTATTTGTTTTGGTGTAAAATTTTGTCATTGTTGTCTTGGAAAGAGTCGTGTTTTATATTTATTTTGTACAAATAATAATCTAGTGATATTACTATGGACTACGGTGGGACTGGAAACAAATTTGGTCCTGGCATCATATTAAAAACTGGTCTTTTAAAAAAAAAAAAGCTTGTTTATTTAAAAGAAAAAGTAATACTAAGTAATTGAGTTAATTTCAAGAGCAATATAACTCAAGTATACCATATGTAAGTATATTGCTATCTTTATTTATCTATTGATCTGAGAGTATAACAAATACAGGTACTCCTCACTTTATGACCTATCTGCTTAACGACCACTCGCACTTACAACCAATTGAGTTTCAACCTGCAATTCAGGAAATCCCCTTTCTCAGCTTGAGTGTCAATCAGTGGCAATTGGTGACATGCTCACTGAGCGTAGTATAGGCTTGCTATGGACTTTTTTAGTCAGTTTGATGTAATTTAAACAAGTGTGCCTTGCCAATGCACTTAATTTAGATGTTGAGGTGGAAGACATTGCTGAATTAGTGGATTATGCCGATGGAGAGCTAACAAATGAAGATATAATAGAGTTAGAAGTGATGCAGTATTTGGAAGAGGAAGAAGATGAAAGAACTGAAGAAGCGAAAAAGAAATTCACAGTACATGGGTTAGCTGGTGTGTTCTACAAAATTAATGTTGATATATTGGAACTTGAGGCTATGGATCCTAATACTGAACATTTTAACATAAAGTTGAACATGGGATGAGTGAACTTTTGAAATGCTATAGAAAAATTTATCAAGAAAAAAAGAAGATTACAATGCAAACCACAGTTACATCCAAGACCTCCACCCTTGAAGGTACAACTTTTATTTCATCGTCGTCATCTCCTTTACCTGGAAAAAACCTCTACAGATCCAGATAACCAAATAAACAAATGATAATATGTACATATGCATGTCTTTTTATGAATAAATTTGATGTTTGTTGCATAATTTTTATAATTTTACAATGATCCTATATTCCTGGCTGCAAGCTCCTCGCTTATCGACCAATTCGCTTAACGATGTAGTCATAGGAACGGAACTCGGTCATAAAGTGAGGAGTACCTGTATGTTACTATCTTTGTCTGTCACATACTGAGTATATGCAACAAAGATAGTAACATAGTTGATATAATCTGAGAGCATCCAATTGAAAACATTAATAATGTCTTTTGTTAATATTATGCTTAAAAATTTTATGTAAAAAATATTCCAAATGGGTTTAATTCCATTAACAAAACAAGTTTATAAAAACATTTAAAATAACATTCCATTTTAAAATTATAAATTAAAAAGGATTAATACATAAGTAGATATAGATAACAAACACAAAAGATTGAAACTAAATAAATAAATAAATTGATATAAAAATTAAAATGTAAGAATAAGTGCTTATGAACTAAAGGAATAAAACATACCATCACACTTGCAGTAGGGAAAGATTATAATTATTAATGCACTGTTCTTATATATTTTTATAGCTTCAACTGTTAGAAGTATATCACAGTCAAAGAACTTTCATAGAAGTTTAGCATCTTCCAAACAAGGATTCCTGGGCACAAAGGCAAATTAAGCCAGTATTGTGATATAGTTATCTCTGGAGATGTGATCCTTTATCCTAGCCCCAAGAGATCTGTACAATGTACAAGGAGCCAATGTAGTTGATATGCCTGTTGAACCTATAATCTATTAATGGGTTATTATATATCCCTCAGGTATGTTCATCATCTTAGGCATCTTTTTCATTAGTTAGTAGACAAAATACATTGGGACCTCATTTATACATAAGATCTAGATTCAATTTTTTATCTATTTTGATATAAAACTGGTAGAGCTTAGGATTTTAATTAAGAATAGTGTGTCTTATCCCCTTCATATTTAGTGATGTCCCTATGGTTATTTTACTTCAATTCACTTCTCAAAAGTGAAATTGCAACACCATAAAGGAATGCATGTAGCCACATGCAAATTGCAGGACAAGTAGAGGTTCTGAGATATGCAAATGATTAAGTTTGAGTACTGTATATTTCCACAGATAAGATGATAGTTGAATCATAAAAGAAGGTCTCCAAAATCTGGGGTTGTCTTATAGGACAGATGCAAAAAAAATTAGATTGAAATTTATATAAATTAAAACCATTGTAAAAAAATGGACAAACCTGCTAAATAATTATCAGTAGAGAGTAGGGTATGTCCACAAAATAGAATAGCACATACAATGTTTTTGTGAATACCCGAATGCCTGAGTCAGTGAGAATGTTTGTAACAATAGCAAGGCAGTGCTGCAGATGCAAGAAAATAAAATTTTTTCATTTGAAAAATTACAAATAGGACATAATTCCATATATGCTATACAGTATTATTATCCAGATTATGATCGCTGATCTAAACTAAATTCATAGGCTGTTGATAGTTTGGGGTTCGTCTTATAGGACAGATATATGCTAAAACTATAAAACTTCGACAAAAATTTACACCTCATCTCATCTGAAGGTTGTCTTATCTGCGGAAATATACAGTACATATCGAGTTATGTGGTACCTAGTTTCAGTCTATAAAGACCAAGAGCCAGCTTGGGCCGTAAATGCTATCAGCAATGGTTTGTGGCAGTCGAACTTTCAAAGTGTAGAAAATGCCTTGGAGACAACATTGAATAGAATATTGCCAGTTAACATCTGGGAATGAGACTGTATCTTGGAACTGTGAATTCTTGGTTCGTTGATGCATGCAGCATCAACAAACCAAGCTGTTGATGCATGCATGTTGGGCACAATGTGAGTATCATCCAGAGATATGTGACATGATGGACACAGGAACATCTGCAAACACACCAAAGAGAGAGTAAATTGCATTAGCATATGAGAGAATATACAGAATGGCCCATCAGGACCCATTCACCATGGCACATGACATCCAAAGCTGCCTGTCTCCACCAACAGGTGCATTTATAACAGTTTGCATGAAATCAGGTCCCATGCACAGCAACCAGCAACAGTAGTGCAATTAACTAGTTGACACGGCTGCACACCTGGAGTAGTGTCATTGTCATTGCAACTTAATCACTGAATGACATCAGATATTGTTTACAGATGAATCCTGCTTCTGTCTGTGGCAGAACAACAGTTGTGGATGGATGTGGCAGTATCCAGGGGTAGTTGAACTACACTACATGCCAGTCCTTTTCTTCAAGCATCACATTGGTCCCACACTGGGCATCATGGTTCATGGAGGAATCATATTCAATCATTGGACAGCCCTGGTGCACATTTCCAGTACAGTGGGTGATTGGATAACGAATAAATTGGATAATGAACACTTTCACGAAAGATTTTTATGTTCGGACAACAATCACCCTACAGAACAAACACAAAAAGAAGTGACGTAAAATAATGAATTCCGATTGGTCTTCCCTTGTCTTCGGGCAACAATTTGAAACTTTTCGGAATGTGGGAGACGTTGAGATCGACGCTCAAGCCAGTATATACCAATAGGATAGTATTCCTCTGAACTTTGAAACTCTCCCTTGTAATTCCAGTCTTTTATTTTTCTGACAAAACAATTCTTTTATGTATTCATGAGACTGTCGGGTAGGCACTCGTTAAGTTTTGCATCTGTTTTTCTTTTTGAATGGTGAGAATATAATAGCAAAGGTAGAGAGAGGATGCCTAATGTTGCTGGGCAGTATGGCGTGAACAGGTCTATAGTAGGCCGCAATCAATCTTATTTAAGAAAAATACTGTATAATCAAGAAGACTCAAGCAGCTAAAGGAGTAACAAAAATCACATCTGAGAAATAAAGAACATTGAAAAGTTCATAATGGAACCTGAAACAGATCTGACAACAGAAGAATGCCAAGAACTCTTGAATGAAGAACACCAAGAAACTCAGAGAGATATGTTTTCTTCTAAAAAAGAGGATTAATGCCAATATCTGTCAGATCCTTTGAAGAAGTGGGAGAATGTCAGAACAATGGTCTTAGAATACCATCCAAACCAGGTTGAGGCTTGGGGATTTCTACAGATGCAATGCTATTAATTACTTACGAAAAATCCTGAAGAAGAGAGAAAAGCAATCGACATTAGACAGATTCTTTAACTCTTTCAAACGGAAAAAACATGACTAATAAAAACGCAAGACTGTGTATGTATGTATTTTTATTATTACATACATATAAATAAACGTAGTAAGAAAGTATATATTTTTTATTTTTGGGGATCTCCAGAATGAATTAATTAAATTCCCATTAAAACCTATGGTAAATCAATAATCGGTTAACGAACAATTCAGATAGCGAACAAAGTCTTGGAACAGATTATGTTCGTTAACCGATCATCCACTGTAC
This sequence comes from Centruroides sculpturatus, assembly GCF_000671375.1. Taxonomy (NCBI): domain Eukaryota; kingdom Metazoa; phylum Arthropoda; class Arachnida; order Scorpiones; family Buthidae; genus Centruroides; species Centruroides sculpturatus. The sequence goes on along the minus strand of NW_019385745.1, from coordinate 534,755 downwards.
TCTGACAGCAGATCAGTACATCACATGATATGTGAGGCATGTGGTTTAACCACTGGTACAGGCCACACCTGTCACAGTATTCCAGCAAGACAATACCCAACTGCAAGTCTCACAGTAAATTCTCACCAGCCTGAACAGAATTCACATCTGGTATTTTTGAAACCGTGCCAGTAATTTATTTCAATTCAAACAAATTATTTATTGTATTTATACAGACACTTGGCAAATTTAAGATTTGCCAAGTGTCTGTATAAATACGATAAATAATTTGTGTTTGAATTGAGAGAATTCACATCCTTCCCTGGCCAGCAGTCTCACCAGATCACTCTCCCATCAAACACCTGTGAGACCAAGTCCAACATGAGGTGCATCAGGACCACCACCATATACCATAGGCAACATGCTTTGACACAGTTCATGCAGCTTGGCAAAAGATAACCATTAATTGCCTCATTGATAGTATGCCTCACCTTATATCAGGATATGCAACAGGTATCTATTGTCAGATACCTGTGGCATATCTTTGTTCTTTTAATCATTTACATATCTCTGTTGCCTTTACCAGTCCTGCAATTTGCACATGACTATATTCATTCCTTCATGATGTTGCAATTTCACTTTTTTTTGAGCATTGTAGATGCGTATGAATGTGGTGATAAGTGATGGGCTGTATCCATGAGATAAAACACATTAAATGCATTGTACTATTTCACATGTGATGTCCAAACAGTAGGTGTATGCACATTTAATAAGATGACTAAAGGCTACAATTTTATAGTGTGTGGGATCCAATGAGTTGAAGTGGATAAAGAAAGGCTGATGAGTAGGTTTACAATAAATGCAAATTATTATCCTGTCTTTTGAAAGGTGAAAATTGAGGTCTAAGTAGTGTGTCCACGTGTTGCTACCCATTATTATTATACATGAATACTCCACAATTCTAAATTAAGTTTGCTTATTAAAAGAAAAGAGGGAGGTTTAGCACAGTGGGTATGCTAAATTTAAGATTTGTTTTGATTCCTGTGTGCATTGTGTGTATGGTGCAGAAAAAAAAAAATTATGTAATGCACGAAAGCAAGATTCTAGGTGAATCATATGTATACATCAACACAAAGTCCGACAGCAATGTGTTCCTTACCAGTAGTGTAATGGCCTGTATTTTGGAAATGAGATCAAGTGGGTTGGTTATTGTATATGTAAATGTCTTGAGGTGGCCCTCCAAAAGGTGATGTATTCCTCTCTCTACTAGGAACATTGAGGATCTGACCTTAACAATTGGGTGTAATTGAGCAGACAAGACAAAGACAGTAGTTGTGCTAAAAAGATCTACCTATATCTCATTGTTTCATAAACACATTGAAAACACTCAATATCAGCCAGTTAATGCCAGTTTTATTAGGAGACTGTAGCAGGTTTCACAAATTCATCTGTGCAGGTCTAGCCAGGCTTCTTTTCATATTTTTAAAAATATGACTTTTAGCTCTTTGCATTCCCAAAGATGCAAAAACCTGACCATCAATTACACTCTTGGACTCCCAGAATAATTCATGTCTTTGTATAATAATTTAGAATCATTTGTATGGTAGCATACTTCAATAATACTGTTCATCCATTTGAGTAATACAGTCAAACCTTGGGTTACAAACTCTCGTTTACAGACAATTCAGTTTGGAGGTAATGGATGGCCGTCGTCGGTTAGTCGAAACCTGGCCGTCTTTCTCCATCCATTTCCATCTCCACAAAGACTGTCTTTATCAGAAGGCGGTAAACATGAATTAGTTAAGTCCACGACCACGTTTTAAATTAAAACAACATTTATTTACAACAATCTTTCGAGTACACTTGAGAGAGAGCTACACCTGCTCATGGCAGCGATCACCCGACAACAAAAGGCAACAATACCCAGAATCCCATCCGGGAAAAACCCTTGTCCCCGTTTTTCAATCCGGGATTCAGGGGAAACTCCTAGAGGAGTGGCACCATCTCACCAGTCCGTGATTTGTCGCCGCAGTACCACCCTCCTAGCGACCGCGATCGATGAATCTCACTGGGGGTTTGATTTTGCGGCCATGTCGTGAGGTCTTCGTCTCGTATGTGGGTTCTGATTGGTGAGTATGCCCAGTCATCTTGTTGCTGGGTTGGTCTATCACAGGCTGTGCAGGGCTGATTGAGTCTTTGAAACCTGCCTTTATGCTCAGGGAGAGTCTGTCGATGGAGACGACCACTTCTTTGCTTTTATAATTTTGAAGAATTTGTCTCCCTTTTCCACAACGGGGAATGGTCCATCATAGGGAGGGCGTAGTGGGGGCACGTACAGCATCGTAACGTAGAAAAACGTGGCTACAGTCTCTTAAATGCCTGGGATCAAAAAGTTTGGGCTCCCCATGCGATGCTGCCGGCATTGGTTTTGTTTTTGAAGAAAGACTTTAGTGTCTTTATGAAATCGGCAGTGTTTATGTCCGCTGGGGTAGGATCGAAGAATTCACCTGGTAAACGTATTGTCTGTCTGTAGACTAATTCACTGGACGTTGCTTGTAGGTCAGGCTTGAACGTTGTCCTTAACCCAAGTAGTGCAGTAGGGAGTATCTCCGTCCACCGTTCTGTTAAGTAGGTTTTCAGGGCGCATTTTAATATCCAATGCCAACCTTCGATCATACCATTAGCCTGGGGGTGAAAGGACCTAATGGGTTCCAAACACGTGTGTATGTGCTTGGAACCCATTAGGATAGCCAAAGACCAATTAACTATATATGAACATCTGGTCTAGACCAGAAGTCACATGAATTTAATTCAAAAATTTTCTCTGAAAGGTGTTAGATAGATGACTGGCACCACTTTATTGCTAGCAGAAAAAGACAGAGGCAAGCTACTACTAGTTTGAGATGGAGAGCATATATTTTAAATTAAATAAATTAAAAATTGCAGCCCAGCATTGTGATGATGTTACAATAAATAATTGCTTGTTTATTTTTCTCTGAAATTTTTACAGCTAGTTTAATCCTACTTTGAGCCATATTTTAAAAGTTGGCAAAAATGCAAGCTATAGATGAAGAGGAGAAAGGGAAGACCAAAAAGGAAGAAAAACCTGCCCATTCAAATTTATGGATCATTAATATTAAAAAGGTGGAAAAGAAAAGATGAGAAGACTATGAATCAAGAAACGAGACTATAAAAAGTCCTGTGAATTTTCAATTAATGACCACTTATTGAAGTAAAGGCTCTTTTAAGAACTTTAGTTCTGAGAAACAAAAATTATATTTTTAGTAGTATTTTGGCAAGTCTAAGCAAGATGATTTTCTGGCAAGGTGGATTCATTTCAGTTAGCCCCAAGACAAACTGTAAATCATATCCACATGAAGTGACTTAGAAATATTCACTTTTAAAAGAAACTGGGTAAGTTGAATCATGTTTTTATTATGTCTTAAAAGCAGCATAAGAAGACTAAAAAATATTCAGGCAAGGATCAAAAGGAGTTTCATGTTTGAGAACAGAATTGCAGCTTTATTTCTAGAAATTGACAAAAGAGCATCTAACTCTTTTCTACCAAGAGTCACATTAGTCATTTGAAAAAGACCTCTAGAAAATATTTCATTAACCCAAATTTGATCATTGTAAAGCTCTACAGAGTATTCCAGAATTATTATCTGTTTATAGCTGGAGAACCTCTCTCAATTAAATGCATTTCTTATTACAGTATGAACATTTTATAGAATCCTTATAACCCGTTCGCACCGAGCATTTCGATCTAGATTGTGACTAAGGTCGGAGACTGTTCCGTGCAATGTTACCACGCCGATTTGCTTGCCATCGGTAGATTCATTAGGCAATTTTCGGTAGATTTCGGTAATTTTTCGGTAAATCGACTTTTTGTGGCAGAAAGGAGGTTGCACATAAACAATAACATTCTTTTTCGTCATTTATTTTATTATACATTATAAAACAATAAAAAGCAAAAAAACTAACACAGAACACTTACATAAAAAAATAATAATTTACTAATTAAGTAGGTACATTTTGTCTTATTTTTCTAACAAAATACAGTATTACCTTTTATTTTTCGGATATTAATAATAATTATTATTATTCAATATCTTCCGTTTGTATGTTTTTAACACTGTTTCTTATTTTTGAAATTAAATTATCTTTTACAGGAAAATCGTAACAGTAATTTTTATCCAATTAATTGTTTAGTAAGAAGTAAGCCAGTGATTGTTTCAGAGCTCACAAGTCAGTTTATTTCCGTGTTTCGTGTTTAACAGATTTATTTACGAAAATATTCTTTCTATTCCATTAGCTGAAGAATGGGGCAGACACAAGATATTCTCAACAAAACGAGACAGAATCTTTGCAATAAAGTCTCTTACAATATATAAGAAATGAAGGTACAAAGAAATGTTTTATTGAGAATTTTTAGATACATTGAAAATAAAAATTTCTTTCTTGAATTATCGTAAACTTTTCGGTAGATTTGGTGCTTCAATCGGTAGATCGGTAGATCGGTCCCAAAATCGGTAGATCTACCGAAAATTCGGTAGACATGGCAACAATGGTTCCGTGGTGCGAACGCTCTCGACCGTTTCAATCTCGACTGAAACGAAGTTCAATCGCGATCGACTGGAGAGAGTTGTCGAAACTAGATCCAGTCATAAGAGAGATCCCACAATTCCATGCGCGCGAGAAAATACAAGATGGCTGCGGAACACGTGTCGGGCTATCGACAGAGAAATAAAAAAGACATCTGGAGAAACGACGACATCTGTCTATTATTAGATGTATGACAAGAAAAAGTATTTATTTCTAACCAAAACTTCCATTTTGTTTGTTGGTGTTTGTGACTTACCGTGTAGTTACGTCAGTTTTATGATCGCTTGTAATAGCCAGGTTCTTCTCGATCGGACTGCCTGTGCGAACAGCACGACGTTCGACTAGCGACAGTCACAATCCAGATTGTAGGTAAATCGAGATCGAAGTGAGTGGTGGATTGTGTGCGAACGTAGTATTACAGATTCAATATTCCTTGAACCGTAATTCTTGCATAGTAAACTAAAAACAATCTTAATGATCTAAAGACATCTGCAGCACAGAAAAGCGAAAACCCACAAAGCTCTCAAACATCAGCTTTTACTAAAGCTAAAACAAACAATAGTAAAGCTGTAGCCATTAAATTTGATTATGCTCAAAACTACAGTTGCCAACTTTCTTGTACAAAAAGAATTTCATTGTACAATGGAAGACATTTATAAAGTAGTTTTGTAATAAATATTTATTGACTAACTTTAAATTATAAAACATTAAAGATGATTTTAAAGTTTATATTAGAATTATTACCAAGTATTGTATAATACCACTCTAATTAAGTCCATAAATTTTATATGCTTGTCTGACTCTTGATTAATTGTAATGTCTTTTACTTTCTGTTATTCTAGTGAGTGATAAAGATGAAACTATTACTTTAAAATAAGAAAATAAAATATTGGATTGTTGTCTGCAAGTAATATTTCAGAGATAATGAAGTAAAATTAAAAAACAAAGTTAAAATACAATATAGTTCAATGGATGACAGTTGGCAACACTACTCAAAATCTTTCCATTGCTAAGTCGATCATTACCAACCAATTCTAAAAGAGATTACTTTGGATGTATGTTTTCAATGTACTGTACATCGCATTGTGTCACATTGATGTTTGTAAATATTTTTTCTGTTGTGTAATAAAAGGTTAGTGGTACTGTTGTCCCATCAGGGAAATATTTGTGATGGTGACTTCGTTTTACTCCCCCCTTTTTAGCACTGACTTTCCATGAGTCAAGTCAGTGTTGTATTTTATTCAATCTTTGTACTTTTGTCATGTAACCAGTTATGCAAGTCTAACCAGTTTTCCTAATCTCCGAAAAGCAACATCTAGTCTAACAATTTTGCTGTGAAGAAAGAATAATGATTGACAAGTGGAAAGGTAGAATTGGTGGTTAAAAAGAGGTTTCACATGAAGGAAAAATGAAACATGAAATGTGATAAGTGTATCTGCATAGTGATTAGAAGCACAATTCATTGATTTTTTTGGAAATCAGTCTCCCATGATCAAATTATTATTATTTTTTTTTTTTAATGAAATATACTTAGTAAATTGGAATTGTTGCTTAAGTCAACTTTATATTGTGTATTGAAGAAAATTAAATACCTACTTAATTATCAAAAATCAGAATTCAAAACTACAAGTATCATCCAAACTAATTGCATGGAGACATTGTTACTGTACTTGAGAATAATCAGAATTGCCGAGACTTGATAGGTCTTGCTCTACTCCCTTATCCCATCTATTTGAGCAGAATTTTATTCAAGGCTGTGGAGTCAGAGTCGGGAGGAATTTTTGGCCAGAGGAGTTGGAGTCAGAGTTAGAAAAAATGTGTCGACTTCGACTCCCACATTTTAAATTTACTTTAGTTTTTTTATTTAAATGAAAGAAAATTTATTATACATTTATTAATTTTTAAAAATCTTTTTATATTTTGTAATAATTCATTGATTTTAAATACAAAATATATCAATTTAAATTATTAAATATGTAGTATTCTTTGTAGTATTTGTGTTTAGTAGTAAAATTATTTTGACCCAATTGAATTTAAATATTTTGGATCATTTCTTTATTATCCCTGTTCTAAATAAGTACTCTATTTTTCTGAATGAGCCAGACTAATTGATCAGAGTACATATTTTTCTTTGCTGAACAAGGGGCTGAAGTAGCTAGATTGCACACTTTTTAATTGAACTAACTACAGTAGAGCGTTGTTTATCCGAATCAATTGGGGACTGGGGTTGTTCGGATAACTTATTTTTCTGATAACCAGTTATGTACGAAAAAATATATTAACCTATCCCATCCTGAAATTTTTCTCCGTTGCGTGTCGCTTTGCATTGAATTTTCGTCGATGTTAAGCCTAACGTAAACTTTTTAAAATAATCGTGGCTATTGTATCCGATTTCGACTTACTTCTACTTAAGATGTAGTTAAATAATTAAGCGATTAGGGAATTGGGGACATAAACAAAACCCCGATGAAAGAGCCGAAATTTTACTTAAACAAAAGCTTAACCGAACCCAAGGACTTTAAACTACAAGGATAGCCAGATCCCGTATATTTGTTAGCGTGACCTTGGATCTATGTGACGTCACAGCAAGCCCTTTACTTCAATGTGACAGATCTTTCAAATAACAAAATACGATAAAATATTAAATCAATTCTTAATTAATTATTAAATTACTACTAAATGTAAACTACTGTAGAATTTTCGGATTTAATAAGTGTACTGTACGTCAATAAATTTACAAGTGTTTTGTCTAATATTTATTTAACAAATTAATGAGCTATATTTTTATTATGTGATTATCTTACTTAACTTTTTAATTTTTTTTCGACAATCACCATTTTCAGAAGGCATTCTTTTCAATATTTTATAGTTTTCTTGTTTAAGATTTCTATAATTAATTCTTATTATAGTTCTTAATTTACAAAAATCTTTTATTAAAGTAAAAGGTAAAACTGTTTCCACTGACTAATTCTGTACAACTCCGGGGCCTTTTTTATACGATTCATCGTGATATATTTCGAAATATTTATTCCATTCTATAATTTTTGCTAGCCATTCATCAGTAGGTTTAATAAGCCCTCCATAAGATAAACGCTGCACCCATGACGGAATGCTATAGTTGTGATGATTTTTAATTTTGTTAGTGGAATTAATTAAGTTTGGGTATTTTTCTTTATATTTATAGGCAAAATATCCTGCTATATACT
>NW_019385745.1:524107-524953 GCF_000671375.1 Centruroides sculpturatus | reverse complement strand
CCGCCGTCGTCTTTTATAGCGACGATAGAGGAGCCACACACAAGCAATCACTTCCACATCCATTTCCAAACCGAGCCAGTGCGCACGCTCCGCTAAACGCTCGTCAAACGCCTAGTGTGTACAGGGCCGCCGTCGTCTTTTATAGCGACGATAGAGGAGCCACACACAAGCAATCACTTCCACATCCATTTCCAAACCGAGCCAGTGCGCACGCTCCGCTAAACGCTCGTCAAACGCCTAGTGTGTACAGGGCCGCCATCGTCTTTTATAGCGACGATAGAGGAGCCACACACAAGCAATCACTTCCACATCCATTTCCAAACCGAGCCAGTGCGCACGCTCCGCTAAACGCTCGTCGAAAGCGGAGCTAACGTGCGTTAGCTCGGCGTTCGACGCGCGTTTAAAAACGCCTAGTGTGTACACAGCCTTAGACTTTTACAGCTATGGTGATAAACGTTTAAAATCTACAACAGCCCTGTCGCGTCCTTTGAGGTATATTAGTGATGCGACAAAAGAGGCATTTGAAATTAACCGGTATCGGCACCCTCGGGATTTGGCAGCCCGCGTGCATGTACACACCTAGCAAAACCGTCTCTGATTCCACTGGTAGGGAGCTATTTGACTAAGTGGTTAAGATTTAAAGAGTAAAGAAGATTTTATGTACGTTTCATTACAAAGCTATATTTAATTATAATTTTCTTTAAAAGTATATTCGTACAATTGAAGAATGTTTTGTACCAGGTATGCATATTCGCACATTTTATTTCACCAAGTAAGTTTTTATAATTTTATTTTTAATTTTAGCCCTTATATCATGGCTAGCGATTCGGAATGCCCCGGACGGGA
>NW_019385745.1:513692-523827 GCF_000671375.1 Centruroides sculpturatus | reverse complement strand
GCAGAGAGAGCATCATCATCAAAGTCAACAGGTCTTCCAGTAGGAGCCTTATCCTCCACACTAAAATCATTATTTCTAAATCTTTCAAACCACTTCTGTACAGTCCTTACACTAATTACAGTTTGATTATGAACAGTATTTAATTTTTTGACTGCATTTGTAGCATTCTCATCACTTAAAAATAAAAAGTATAAAACATGTCTCTTATATTCATCTGTTACTTCCATTTTAACGAAAATAAACAACTGAAATGTTCCCAATTCTGAACAGTATTACATGAATGAGATTCAATTTAACACTTCAGTGTAAAAAGTATCACATTAGAATGGCATTTCTAACAGCAAAACAAGATTTTTCTCAAGATCATAAAATACGCACGAACTTATGGACTGACCTGATATCTAAATAAATACTGTAGATGTTATATGTTTTTATCAAAGCAAGAATTGGCATTTAGAGGGCATATGGAATATATTGGATCTAATAACAGAAGTGATTATATTACTTTTAAAAATCAATATTTCCTCAAAAATTGATGAAACTTCATGGGTTAATGCTACAGAAATAACCACCGTTTTTTGCCTGGACCGCATTTAATCAGAGATAAAAGCTTATCTTCGTATTCTTTATTTACTTATTTACTATGCGTTTCGGGTGCAATATTTTCATGTAACTTGCACCCCACTTCAGGTTTTTTACATTTCTATAGATTGGTAAATTCAATTATTACATTTGTTATTACTGTAAATTACAACAAGTTATTTGGATATATTTATACAATAGTTAACTAACCTGTTTTAAGTTTAGACCTATATCTGCCCAGTGTTGCTTTGTGTCCCCTAAGGCATTTTTAGATCGTTTTCTCCTCTTTTTGTATTCTTTCCCTTTAGCTCCTCCCATTTCCTCCCACACGTTGTCAACCTCCATTCCATCATTTAGGTTTATGGTTTTGCTTTTATTAACAATTTCGAAGTGCTCTTTGAATTTTCGTAGATAACTGTCTTTTTCTTTATGGATTATTTTTACACTTTTTTCGTTAATTGTGCATCCAAATTCCTTACAATGATTTGTCCATAGTGATTAGTTATAATTAAGTCTAATCACCATGGACTCTCAACCATATGATTGTTTATTTATAGTGTACTCACGTCAGTCTGATCCGTACCATACGTTGTTGATTTTTTTTCTGTCAGTGTTTTCTTCTTTTGTAGAATATACAGTCTCTATTATTTACAAATACGTGTGCCGGTCTGTGAACGGCTCACGTATTTGTAAAATCTAAGTGACTCGTACAACATGGAATTCATACAAAACGGAATAATCAACAGTGTTATAGGGGAGTCGACTGTTTTCTAGCTCGTTGCATCACCATTAGGTATTTTTAATTAATTAAAGAAGACAATGTCTGAATCTAAACTCAAAATTTCAGGGATTACACTTCAATCCAGTAAAATTATTATTTCTCGTATGTTCGTTGAACGAAGAATCAGAGATAAAAATGTCTTACTAGTAGAAAGTACAGTTGAATTAGTTAATTCCTCCACTTTCTCGTCCATGTTGATGAGAGGATGATCAGTCTTTACACAAATTTACCAGTCATTCTAATTTAATAGATAAATCCTCGAGTTTAGTTAAAATGGCGTCAAATCTCTCCTCCAAAAAAATGAAAGTAACCAAATAGAGCGTGCCATTGTGGGAGATTCTGGGCAATTTTTCACTTTTCAGAAAAAAAATGGTAAAATTGCAAAAATTAACATATAAATTATTATTATTATTATTGTTTATTGATTTAAATTTAAATTTCTTACAATGGGGACAAATTAATAACAATATAAAAACACACAAATCATAGTAAATTTAACGAAGAAATTCCAAAGATTTAGAGAAAAAGGAGAAGAGCTTAAATAAGGTAATTTTTGACATAACCTCATTCTTCAAATAATCACATCTAAACTCCTCCCCTAATACAGAACATTTTAGTTGGTATGTCACTTGACAGGATTCAAACAAATGAGTCAGAAGATCTTCTTTTTCTTTTACACCACAGAATTCACAACACCCTTCACTGGATATATTTATCCGGTAACCCTTGAACAAAATTCGAAATCTGTTTAGTCTGAGTTGCATAATAAGGCTTTTTGTAGAAAAATTAGTCTCACAATTCAAGTAACTTGCTGTACACCAGACCAAGCGTGATTCACACAGATTAACTCGTTTAGCTGATATTGAAGACATATCCCAGTTCCACAACTGATCTGACTTAGTTTGAATTAGTGCATTTAAATGGGTTCTCAACAAAGAAGCTGAATGAGATAAAAATAAAAAGGAATAACCCAAGCCATCAAAAATATTTTTAACTGAAGCTGGCCAACTTTTCTTACCATGTTTAACTGCTGTTAACAAAACATTATATGTTATTCGACGCAAATCACATGAGGGTAACTCCATGATTTTGGACCAGAACAAAACAATAACTTTAACAAATTTCAGTTCCAATGGTGGTCTTCCCAACTCAAGACGAACTGCAGAACTTGAAATTGAACGTTCTATTTTAAAAAGTCTCTTAAAATATTTCATCTGAACTTTTTCCATTTTAGACAAATATTCCAAACCCCAAACCGGAAATAGATAAGACAGCCTGGAACCAATAAAAGCGTCAAAAAGCCTAAACATGCCTCTCATAGAGTTTAGCTTCATACGTTTCTGTACAGTGAGAATGTAGCCTGTCTTTTTCTGAATATCTTCGTCTATCAAACTAAAATGATGATTAAATGTACCTGATGAAGAAAAATGTATTCCCAAATATTTAATATATGTGACAAATCGAATTTCAGTATTATTCACAAATATCTTGTCAGATTTTGATAATCTACCTCCATTGCGAAAAACCATTCCCTTCGTTTTTTGTAAATTAACTGTGAGGTCATTTCTTTCTGCGTAATCAACCAGCAAAGAAAGTTTTCGCTGTAAACCCGTCTTTGAATCTGCCAACAAAATTACGTCATCTGCATACATTAGACAATGCAAGTCAACAGTATCTCCTAGTGCAAAGCCCGAAATTTCTGAAGTAGAGAACAGTTGTGGTAAATCGTTAATAAATAATATAAACAGCAAAGGACTTAAAGGCTCTCCCTGTGGTAAGCCCCCACCAGAAATAACGCCCTTAGTAGTTGTTAAGTTGTCACTCACATAATACCTTGTATTACAAAATAAGTTTTTAAGTAGCCTAATAAACGAAGTTGAAAGTCCTATTGAATATAGCTTTTGCCACAGAATATTAAGGTTAATTCTATCAAACGCCTTCTCCAGATCCACAAATATCGAATAAATTTTACGTCTTTTCCTTGACAAAACATACTGTATTAACCCGTTAAGTATAAAAACATTATACATAGTTCCTCTTCCTTGAACAAATGCTCCCTGAAACTGAGAAATAATATTAAATTCCATTAGCCATTGACTCAACCGATCTGCCAATATTCCAGTAAACAATTTTCTAAAAGTGTTAAGCAATGCAATTGGACGATAATTCTGAGGCTTTGATTTATCTCCTTTCTTGTAGATCATTTTCAACATCACATTTCTCCAATGCTCAGGAAATATCATTGTCTCCTTAATCTTATTAAATAATGTAAGTAATTCTAAACACACCTCATCAGGTAAATAAATAATAAATTCATTATTTATACCGTCCATGCCAGGAGCTGATTTTCTTTTAAGTCTACAGATTGATATCTTTAACTCCGATAATGAAATTGGAGCGTCCAAAATGGGAGAAACGTTTTCATGATCAAACTCAAGAATTGAATCAGAAATTGGATGACAAAAGTCATGCTCCAAAAAACGTTCCCAGTCTTGAAGAGGAATTTGACTATCGGGTTTTTTTATCATACTAAATCTGTTAACAATAGACCAAAACTGTCTAGAAGAACGTGTATTTTGCAGCTGCCTACTAATATTTGACCAATAATTCTTCTTTTTTATCCTACACAATGATCGAAAGGCAGTCCTATAACCACAATAATGCATCAAATCGTCTTTACTACGGGATATCCGAAACCTCCTCAACATTTTATTCTTCAGTCTCTTCGCTGTTCTACAATCACTATCGAACCAAACTGAAGACGGTATTTTCGTCATTCCTAAGTATGAAAACATTCCACATTGTTCAGCTGATGTCTTAATCAAATCCAGAATTCCAGAATACCTATCCTCCATTCCACCACTTAAGACAACGTTTGCATATCCAACCGAAACTGCCTCGGAATATAGGGTGGATCTATCCTCCTTCCAAGTTAATCGTTTTGTCCTATCAATCAAACTTAGTTGTCTATCGTCATCAGTATCAATCAAAATTCCAAAATTCAGCATACGATGGTCAGACATGTAGTCATCGGAAACAACAAAATCACGTAATCTCGCCACCAAACCTTCGCTCAAAATCACTAAATCGATTACTGAAGCACCCAATCCAGATATATAAGTGAAGTCAGCTGGTGAGTCGAAAGGATAACGACCATTTATTATGTAAATGTTATAAGATTTCACCAGGTCAATAAGCAACTTTCCTCTTTTGTTAAAAATTTTATCGTTTGACAGTCGAATATTCGAAATCACATTCCCACCACAAAAAGAATCCATTGTCAAACCAATTCGTGCATTAAAATCACCCATCAACAAAAGATCGTAATCTGATGTATAATCAGAGATCAAATCTTCTAGTCTTGAAATTAATTGATCAAAAATAGGTATATGAAGGTAAACCAATATGATTATCATTTCACGTAATTCTCTACTTTGCCTCCGATTAAATTTCACTTTAACAACCATCATGAATTGCCGTGACAGAAGCAAATTAACTTCTCCCAGGTCACCACTTATGGCCAAAAGTAACCCACCCGATGGTCTACCTCTCCCCAAATTTTTGGTGGCCAATATCTCAAAAACTTTAAATTTACAGTTAATACTTTTAACTCTCGAACATAAAGGAACTGTAGACCAAGTCTCAGTCAGTCCCAAAATATCAGTTCTGGTAATATGTTCAACAAAACCATTATCATTCAGATTAGTCAGAAAGGCGCCCTGGGAGTTCCATGCTGAAACTTTCAATTCTACTGTACACTTCCCTGAATCGGAGAGAGAACATTTGGAGAATCTACTACACGGCTTTCCACTAAAAAATCAAGTTTCAATAATTCTCCTCTAGCCAAATCATAAGTATATCTCTCTGAGGCAACCTGTAAAACGTCGGCCATCAATCGAACTCGCCTGCCCTCCAACCTATAAGCACGTAGAAAAGGCAGAAGCTTTTTCCGTCTCAATCTTGAGCGCCAGCATAAATCTTCAAAAATTTGTATATTTTTTAATACGTCATTGGCTTTTATCTTTCCAAGATTAGCAAAAATTAATTTTTTGTCTGCAAATGACTGCAATTCCACCAATACCATATCTGAACGTTTAAATTTCTCTATCTTAACCGTTGGAATAGGTCTTGATTCACCTATCAATGTATAAAACAGGTTCTGCACCTTCCTATTCAAATCAGAACCATCATCAATCAAACCTTTAATTAAGAAATTTTTCTTTCTCGCTTCATTCGACACCTTGTCCAAAGAATACAAAATCAAACTGTTTTCCCGTTGCAAATCATCTTTAATTTTAGAAATCTCTCCTAGTTTGGCTTCTAACTGAGTCAAACGCCGATCATGGTCATTATGTAAATTAGCCAACCAATCTATCTTCGCAACTACCTCATTTAACGTCGAAAAAAGCTTATCAAATCGGTCATCCAAATAAGAAATAACCTCCCCAGGAATAGACTTACTTGTGTCTGACTTTAAAGGGAAGAAATCTTCTAATCTCGCCGTTTTCAATGAAGGTTCACTCGGAGAACGATGTCGTTTAGCAGTGGATTCCGATGCCTGAATCTGTGAATGCGGCGGAGTGCGATCAACAGGACCAGGATTTAACTCTATCCCGCCCAGAAATAACAACAACTCGAACACCATAATCCAAAATTCGATATTTTCCATAATTTGGACTTCAAAGAAGCTCACGTAAAAGTTCACTAACACGCTCAACTGCAAGCAGCGTTCCCCAAAATTAACATATAAATATGAGAATTTAGCCAAAACTTTTCCAAAATGGGCGTGGGATAATGAAAAAAATCTAGCCGCTAAGTCTTATATGTGTATGTATGTACAGTACAGTACCAGTATCGTATTTCATAACAATTATAATATCTACAATATATTTCAGCTTGTAATGTAAAAAGTTACACAATAAATGCATTTTTCGAAACTTACTGATGTTACTCGTGGATTAAGTTGACTCACATTTACAAATCTAACGAGTGACTCAAAATTTTTCGTGTATGCTCTAGGTAATAGTTCAGTGCTCCGCAAATTTTTTCACTCACGGTACAGTACATCTAGATACTTCTTAGAATTGTGGCACAAAGTAAAAATATAGGAATTACAAAGTACATTCAAAGATTTACTATTTGTTACTTGATAAATATTCGAAATTAATTTATAATCGATACGGGCGTCGCCATTGCCTTTTTTCTTTCACCGTAGTTCCTAAACGCCCACAAACAGCAGCGCATATCCAGAGAGACCCCTTGACGCTTCACAAAACTTGAACGTACACAGACTGTGAAATATGACTCTGTAAATACGGGGGCGTAAGGCTCCCGTTCACTTGTCAGGACGTCAAATTGACTCTCAAATGTCAGGCGAGTGGATGGAGAGAATTTGGTGTCAACGATAAGGTAGGTGAAGGGCGTGATCGAGTAAAGGAGTCTACCATATTTTTAACAAATAAAATAACAATTTATTAAAACAAGCGAATTAATCCAAGATTACACAAATTGCGTTTAAACCGCCTAATATGCTCGAGAGAGAGTTTTCCGCGTTCATACCTCTTTATGGAGTTCCTTGATAGGTTAATCCGGGGAGGCGCTTAAAGGTTCAAATCTATTATCCACAGGAGCACAAGTTTAAAAAGTTCGCGACTTTTTCGATGATTTTATTCGAGGTTCATCGGAGATCGGAATTCGGCGGGTTCGGAGAATCGGCGCGATGTCGTTAGTCCTGCGTTCTTTCGTAGACCCCCCAGAGAGGGGGTAAGAACTGTCTTTTATAGGTTTTAGTGGGGAATTTCCACCATGTGACCGGATGTTCATGGGTTAGGGGTTATAGGTGTTCCAGGGATCTACAACAAATGACGACATTTAGATGCTAACTGTAAACCTTCTTGAAAGACGAGATGCAAGTTGTGAGAGAACAATGAATGTTGCTAGTTAGGACCGAAAGTTTACACAATCCTGGCTAAAAGTCGTTTTTTCTTCTAGGGCGTTACATAAACGAAAATTTAATTAATTAACATTTTTGTTAATAAAAGAGCGGGATTTCCGTCACAAAAATTCTGGATCTCACAACTCCAAGGTGTAGGCTAAAAACTAAACTTGTTAGAATTCCTTCTGTCACAAACGTTAGTGGCAATAAATATGTAATAGGCAAATCATTGACTTTTTTGAATCGACATGCATTTATCACGTTCGTGTGCCTACCATAAACTCTGCTTTTCCTCCTCTGGGAGACATAGTGCCGCGGCACTGATTGCGGAGCTTTGTACAGTAATACCCCGAACTTACGCGATAGGTGGGACCGAGAGATAACCGCGTAAATCGGGTATAATTTCGCATATAAATACATACAAATAATTTTTAATTGGGGCCGGAGACTAAAGAAAACAATAATTTAGAAAAAAATATGTATTATCTAAGATTTTATTAAACATGTATAACATATATTATTATGCAATTTTTCACAATTACTTGATTATCACATCATAATTTTAACATTGTTTCCATCTCAGCGATAATACCGTGACGTTTACGAATGATGCTTGAATTTAAAGATTGAGTATTTTTCGCAGCTTCGAGAATTTTTTCTTTACCTTTTATAATTGTTCTGACCGTCGATTCCGGTAGATCAAACTTCTTTTCAATTCACAAATTTTCATTTTTGTATCGAAGTCATTAATAATGTTAACTTTACATTCCGAAGATAAAGTTTTTCTTTTCTTGTTTGATGCAGAAGAATCAGTTCTACTTCGTTTGGATGACAGTAGAGTCTCTCAAGTCTCCGTAGATAAAACAAACAGAAATAAATAGCACAAAACAAATTGTAGATATGCGTCGATTCCGCGCGACACGTCCGAACGTNTGTAATCAGCATTTCTAATTTCTTACATAATATAAGTTATTGTAAACATTGTCGGGACTTAAACTCTGGAAAGACTCCAGCTGTATTATAATTGTATATATTGTATTATTTTGTTCAAAAAATGCCGATGCAGACGCCACGAGTCCCATGCCTTCTTTCACACTATCCTATCTTTCTTTCTTTTCACACTTCACATCTCATGCTTTCTCTTCTTTCCTACTTCCAAGGGCTAAGTACGTCGCTTAAAAGACGGACAGCTCTCTAATCTCTTTTCTCAGAAGTCAGAAGATTCTCAAGAGAAACTGAACTAGAAAGATAATAGTGGAATTGAGTTAGCACTTGAAGCTGTAGTTTGGTAAATTGGACCAATAACACATCATAAATCAGTATTACCTAGAAATACGAGGAAAATTTTATTGCAAGTGATAGAAAAAGAGCATTGTGTAAGATACTCCCATGATTAGGAGACAAGTTCTGATTCTGCTCTGTTGAAATATGGATAAAGACGGAATGGCCAAACATTTCTAATCATCCTCAAGGAATAGCTACAATTCAGACGAAACAGCACTATTACCGAGCAATGTTTGATCATACTTGTTTAAACATCAAAGTGCTAAAGGATTTAAAATCACCGAATGTATGTAGTTTTGTTGTGCTAATAACGCCCGATAAATTACTGGAGTAACATTAAAATTATAATTACTGGAATAATTCATCAAAATAACGATGTTTAAAAATAAACTTAATCATTGTTTTAACATATCGAAATTATCTGATTCAATAAAACTAAAATCTCCAGTAATTATGGTCTAATTACCTTCACTACGTTATCACTTTGTTATCAATATAGTCTGGGCTAAATGATTACAATATGCGGCACCTACTGTACTAATAAATTTAAAACAATTGAAATTTGAAAGTATACCTAACTGCTTTGAGAATAATTATTCCTTCAATTGTCAAATTTTGTATATTCTTTTAAAAATGACTTTTTAAATGAAATAATAAACAAGATTTAAGTATCATCTAGATCAGTGGTTCCCAATTAGTTTTTCCTGTGTACACCACTTCAAGAAAGAGCTCAAACTCGCGTACCCTTTATAGCAGAAATTCATATTAATCCATACTATTAATATAAATTCGAAGGTAATTCTGTCTGCTGTCTGTTACCTTTTCACGTCTAAACCGCTGAACAGGTTTTAATAAAATTTGGCACAGAAATAGCTTACATGTTGAAGATGGCCATAGGCTACATTTTACTATGAGAAAATATCTTACTCCCACGAGAAAATTCGATATAATGCGGGCGAAGCTGTGAGTAGACAGCTAGTGATAAATAGAATAAGTTTTTTTTTACATTTACAGTAGAGCGTCGTTTATCCGAATCAATTGGGGCTGGATTGTTCGGATAACCGATTATGCACGAAAAAATATATTAACCTATCCCACGTTGAAATTTTTCTCCGTTGCGTGTCGCTTCGCGTTGAATTTTCGTCGACGTTAAGCCTAACGCAAACTTTTTAAAATAATCGTGGCTATTGTATCGTTAAAAACTATTTTTTTTTATTTTTTACAAACAAAATTAATATATTAAAAATATAAAAACAAAAACAAAATATACTTTAGAAGTTGATCTAGTATCAAAAACGTTCGATTCAGCACAACACACAGTCCTCAGAAAAACACCACACAAATGTGCCAGCTAAAACACACACACCAACCAAAAAAATATTGGAGTAGCCCAAGATATAGCCAAAGATTGCAGCGCCACAGCACTAGTGAAAATTTAAATTTGCCTACTGGAATTCTTTCGGATAACAGACATTTCGGATAACCGACGCTCTACTGTATATCTGTAGCAAGAGTGATACAAATTGTTTCCTCCATAGCACAATGTCAACTGT
>NW_019385745.1:447699-512851 GCF_000671375.1 Centruroides sculpturatus | reverse complement strand
ACTTGATTATCACACCATAATTTTAACATTGTTTCCATCTCAGCGATAATACCGTGACGTTTACGAATGATGCTTGAATTTAAAGATTGAGTATTTTTCGCAGCTTCGAGAATTTTTTCTTTACCTTTTATAATTGTTCTGACCGTCGATTCCGGTAGATCAAACTTCTTTTCAATTCACAAATTTTCATTTTTGTATCGAAGTCATTAATAATGTTAACTTTACATTCCGAAGATAAAGTTTTTCTTTTCTTGTTTGATGCAGAAGAATCAGTTCTACTTCGTTTGGATGACAGTAGAGTCTCTCAAGTCTCCGTAGATAAAACAAACAGAAATAAATAGCACAAAACAAATTGTAGATATGCGTCGATTCCGCGCGACACGTCCGAACGTGTAAGCTGAACAATAGTGTGGGGGGAGTGAGTAATCAAGAGTTGCGTGGCGCTCAAGCAAAAGACGAATCGGCGAGATTTGAAAATCGCGTAACTCCGGGTTCGCGTAAGTCGAGGTATTATTGTATTTTAAATTTTGATTTCTGCATGATTTGTTATTGAAGACTTATCTTCATTACTGTTTAGTTAAAGTACAATACTTCTTTGCTTCTATTATGCTGATTTATCCCTCAAAGAAAAACTTGAAATTTTATGGTGCTTAAAGTTGTCAAAAATGAGTCAATGCAATGCTGCTGCACTGTTAAAAATTGCATAGTCAGTCTTGTGGAGTTTGAAAAACACAGTAAATATTGAAATATCAGCATGAAAAAATGAGAACATGATTCTCAAGAAACAAGCCAACATCAAACTAATTCCAAAGAAAGAAAACCCAGAAAAACCGGAAGATTTTAGGCCAATCAGCCTTCTCCCGGTTATGGGAAAAATCTTAGATGGGCTGATTATTAACCGGATAAATTGGCACCAATACAAGAATGGACAAATGAACAAAAACCAATACGGATTCAGACAAGGGAAGTCGACAATTGACGCGGCACTAACAGCTAAAGAATTCATTACCAGTGCATGGAAAAAAGGTAAACACGCAATCCTGATAAAAATTGACTTTAGGAAGGCGTTTGACTACATGTGGTGGCCAGGAATAATGGAGAGGTTAAATGAAATTAAATGTCCACAAAACCTTAAAAACATATTGAAAAACTATCTTGACAATAGACAAGCTGGCTTCCACTCAAACAACATAACGATTAAAAAGAACATCACAAGAGGATGCCCACAAGGCTCAAGAAGTGGGCCAGGCCTTTGGAATCTGGCATTCGATGGGCTGTTGAACAAAATCCCAGACACAGAAGATACACACACACAAGCATTTGCAGATGACGCGCTGGTAATGATAGCAAACAAAAACTGTGACAAGCTAAGAGACGAATCCAACAAAATATTAGAGATAATCAATCAATGGAGCATTAATTACAAGCAACCAATTAATCACTTCAAATGTGAAGCTTTAGTATGCACAAGGAAGGACAAAGGAAACCAATTAAAAAAACCAATAGCAGTGNTACAAAAAAAAATATATATATATTGGAGTAGACCAAGATATAAGCGCCACAGCACTAGCAAAAATTTAAATTTGCCGACTGGAATGCTTTCGGTTAACCGACTTTCGGATAAACGACGCTCTACTGTACATTATTAGTATAGTATATCCCATGTAATTAGTATATCGCTATTAACCAACTTCGCGTTGAATTTTCATCGATGATAAGCCTAACAAATTTTTTTAAAGTAATAATTGTCGCTATTGTATCGTTAAAAATTATTTTATCGCTCACAAAACAACCAACCGCTCATAATTAGAAAATTAAGTCTCGTTTAAATACTGGCCTCCCTTCAATGGTCGAGCCGTATTGCCAGCTAAAACACGCAAAAATTTAACAAAAATAATATTAAAGTAGCCAAGACATAGCCAAATATTGTAGTGCCACATCACTAGTGGACATTTGAAATTTGCCGACAGAACGGTCGGTTAACATATGTGACGGTTAATCGATGCTCTACTGTATTACCTTTAAAATACAATTCTAATAATAATGAAATAACATAAGGTTATTTAATTTTAATGTGACAAATGTGCACGATTTTCTTTGCACAACTTTGTAAAATCTGGTTGCTTTTTGGTCAGCTTCAGTCTCAAGTCATCTTCGAGTTGAAGTCGGTGACGATCATTGGCATAGCCAGTTTTGTTATGGGGGGCCTAGTAGAGGCCAGCCTGACACAAAATTGAATTATTTCAAATTATTGTTCATTAAAATGAAATTTCCATAGGAATCGACAATAACTTAACACACATGAAAACTAAACATCACCACTGACGATGTTTAGTTTTCATGTTTGTCATGGCCGAAAATCCGCTCTCGCAGAGGTATGTTGTACAGTACAAAATGGTAGTAAATATTTTATTGCTGCTTCGCTGACATGATAATAATGATACTTGTACAATTTTTGTTTCTTGCGTAACAATTTAGGTATTGTCACAAATGCATTTTTAAAAATGAAATTTCGAGAATATTTTTAGTTATAAATAAACGAATTTGTGCATTCCACATCATGTTGTAAATTGCCGAAATTTTGATGGTCCCCCATTATTTTTTTGATTGCTTCATCTCATGCATTTAAATTTTAAATCGACCGATTTTAGATTGCCGCGCGTACCCCCAAGGATACGCGTACCACTAATTGGGAACCATTGATCTAGATGAATTTTTAATTTAAAAAATTATCAATTGGAATTGACTAAATCTTTATTGAACACTTTCTGTAATAGCTCTCTTCCATTATCACCATGACAATTACGGATGCTAATAATTTTTATAAACATGTGAAACTTTACATTTGCATCCATGCCGATACCCCCTTTGTACATTTAATTATATCTCGTTGTTATAACCACCAAATTTTTAAAAAGAAAATAAGTACTTTGGTATTTTACAATTCTCTCTTCTAGTCAGTAACATACGTATTATACAAATCATGTATTTAATAATAATTCTACAAAATTTAAATGATATATTTAAACAAGAAACCGTAACAGCCATAATTAAAAACGATTCCACTTACAGAAAACTGAGCGAACTTACTCTAATGGACACTCCTTCCGATCTCGCACCGTTTAATTTACACATACTTGGAATAAAGAATAACCACACTTGAAACTATATTAACAAAATAAAATCATCCCATTTTTATGGACACAAAAAAAGCACAGCTTCATTCTTTGCATGTAATACTTTAACAATAATTTTCAATAATAAACGTGAAACAGGAAAATTAACTTTAGAATTAAAAAATTAAAATTATCTATATATATATTATGGTAATTTAAATTAATCTAAGGTTAGAAAATATTTAAAACGGGCAGTTAAAATTATATTTTATCCGAAATATTCAGTGATGACGATAAATGTAAAAATCAGATTAGCATTGCACAAGAAAGGAACTATTTCACTTTATAAACATACAAAAACAAAAAAAGCCTATCAACTTTGATTTCACTTTCTTAGAAAAAATACAAATTTTGTACTTTGGATAGCTCATTCGGCAATTTTTAAAAATAAATTTACTATTTACTTAAATCACTTTAGCAACCATAATCATATATATTAGTAATATGTATAAAAGTCTACCTACGAAGTAAATTAAAAAAAAAATCAAATGTTAATTTAAAAACTGATCAGATAGTTCTAAAATATATGAATTATTTTGTTTTAATATGATTTCTTAACAAAACAAAAAAAATTTATAAGAAATAACAAATGGAAATATATAATTTGACAATTTATTAATGCACATCTAGACATCTCATTATTGAACTGTAGAGATTTAGAATATGGGCATCTTTTTTCCTTTTTTTTTTTTACAATATGCCTCACTGCAAGCAACACCCTAACCACAAAACTGTGTGTGTGCGCAGTAAGGTAACAAGATATTCTACATAAATTATCCCCACAACTAAAAATGACATAGTAATACAGATATTCAATCTAATATAAACCATGAAGTCATGAAATATATATTGATGATTCTTTAAAGTGTCCTTTCCGTTTTTTTTTTTACTGAAATAAAATTCCAATTATTATAAATTTTTCTACAGAAAGATTTTTTCTAAAATACATCATAATAATATGACTGCATACATGAAGAACTTTTTATATATAAATGATTGGCTGCTGTAGTTTGATTACCTTTGGTAACTTGGTTACCAAAATGTCAATTATTTTTGCACAGGTGGGGCAATCCAGTGTAGAATGATTGGCAGGTATCGAAAGATTTTATACGTACGTCAAAGTATTTCATGGCCAGATTCAATTTACAAGCTCCCTAACATAAATTCAAATCACAATATCAGGGCACGTTTCTTCCCTTGTGGAATGCTTTGTAAGCATAAAATTATTGAAGTCATATTCCAATGAATTCTTTTCATTCAAATTCATTTAATTCCACATAAATTCTATTATATGTTCTGGAAAGCAGTCTCTTGTCATTTATGTTTATGAGAATTTCTCGCCACAACTTCACTTCTTTTAATGACAAACTAATTTTCAGATCTGTACAAGTAATCATTTCGACTTGCACACATCTGTTATGACTGTACACAATGTGTGTAACAAGCAACAAGTGTTCCAGATGCAAACAGGCAAGGATCTTACATACATATATATGTATATATACGTATGTACGTATATATACACATATGTGTTATTTTTATTTATTTATTTATATATATTTATATATATATATTTATATTTATATTTATATACAGTAGCACTGTGTCTTGAGTAATGCTATAGGAGAAGTAACAAATTTGAACAACAAAAAGGTGCATATTCTCATCTTTGCAACAGTCCACTCCTGAAAAAAACCATTCTGTTAACAATCAAATAGCTTCTTCCAAGTGTCTGGCCTCATCTAGTGAGAAATACATGAAGAAAAGGCATAAAATGCCTTGAGCAAACTTGGTAAACAGTATTCATCTCTATTTCTGCAAACTTGAAATTCAAGTTACAGACTGGCAGATGCCAAAAATTATCTATACCTGTAAATAAAATAAACATATTTAGACATTCATATCAATTTTTAAATAACATATTAAATATCATATTTTATAAAATATTTAAATGATAAACAGTGTGTGAAAATGTGTTTGTAGATCAAAATTAAATATCTTGCTACAACCCAGGCAAAAAGAATTTGAACATCATGAAAAAAAAATAAAATTTTTAAGTTTTTATTTAATTTTCTTGTAAAATAATAAGCTCAATGTTCAAAACAAAAATATGTTTCATTCATTGGATTAATAAATGTTTATCAATTTAATTTCAAATAAATAAACCAAACCATTTTTCAAAAAAAAAATAAATAAATTATTTTTACATATAAAACAGCATTTAAAAAGTTTTTGAACATACAGGAAATTGGGAAAATGTATTTGAACACTATTCTAAATTTACACATTTGAGCAATCTAATTTGAATGGAAGAAGCCATTAGCTTTAAGTGATGTGTTTGTATCATTTTCTAAGTAAACAGTAATGTTTACCAGTCTTTGCTTAAACAATGGTCTCAATCAATGAATAAATAAATTATAAAGCTATAAACATCCACCAAAACCCGATGCTTGGCAAATAGACACCCATGATTACCATAAATAATTGGGCTATAATTTGGAAATATTAATTATGAATTACAAATAAATTTGGCACTAGAGGTGGTGTTAGGCGCCATCTGGTATTAAATTTAATAATTATAATATTTAATTAATTAATTTAGAATAAATTTCATAAGAGATGGCACCTAACACCTCCCTCTAGTGCCAAATTTATTTGTAATTCATAATTAATATTTCCAAATTATAGCCCAATTATTTATGGCAATAGTGGGTGTCTGTTTAAATTATAAAGTTGCTACATGATGAAAAAAAAACCAAAAAACAAGTTGCCACATATGTAGATGCATCTTTTAGGAAATGTAAATTACACTTGGCAAAAGTTTATAGACAAAGGAGACAAAAACCATCAAGGCTCAAGATCACCTACTGAAAAAAATACATTTAAAAAAATCAAAAAATGTCTTCCAACAACCAACAGACTGCCGAAAATCTATCGGGCTAGTTTTATGCTAATTATTAAATAAATTACGTAATCAACTTGGTACTAGAGGTAAGCGTTAATAACCGTCGATGGTTAAGTAGTTAGATTATATACGCTGGAAGAGGAGATCGGATCAGAGGTCCGGGTAGCGTAACTGGCAACGCATCTGCACGGTAAGCAGGAGTTGTGGGTTCGAGTCCCGCTCCGGGCCGATTTTTTCTCCCAGCGGTTCCAAATTATTTAAATTAATTAAAATTGTTTATAATTATTAATATTAATAAGAGATGGCGCCTAACGCTTACTTCTAGTACCAAATTGATTACGTAATTTATTTAATAATTAGCATAAAACTAGCCCGATAGATTTTCGGCAGTCTGTTGGTTGTAGCTATATTATATATCGGGTTGGAGATGTTTGTAATGTCTTCCAATCAATTAATTGTGAAATGGGAGAAAAATAAATGTTTGTGACAGAACAGTAAGAGAATGAACACAGGATTTTCATTTAAACACAGCCAAGGAATAAAAAAAACAAGCATTTAAAGGGCAAGACAACACAAAAATTAAAAAATAGGAGACAAGAAAAAGGTTATCTGAGAAATTTAAGAAAGATTGCCTGAATAGGAACACCATTTTCAACAAATTTAATTATTTGGGGCTACATGTCAGTTGAGGCATTATTGAATCTGAAAATATATGTATTCTTAATATAGCTGTAACAGCAAAAGTGTATGAAGGAATTTTAGAATCATTTCTGACTCCACAATTGAAAATCACTTTGGTGATGATGTTTTTCAAAATGATAATGTTATTCCATCAAGCCAAATGAATTAAAGAATTTTTGTAGTTTTTTCTAATTCAATGTCATGACTTGGTGCATTTATCGACACTTGGCAAATAATTTCATCATCCACTTTTAATTCATACAGATACGCGTTTCGGGCTTTCGCCCCTCTTCAGTCTGTTACATGGATAGGTTGTATCTTCTGTATACAGTATTTGTCAGGCACCTTCCGGACTTCCCACTTCCCTTCCCTTCCGACTTGACGGCCTCCCCCACATGCCTCGTAACTTGTAACGTCTCACTCCCTGAGTGCCACACACAGCCTCACCTGCGACTGTATAAACATTCTATTTTAATAACTGTAGCCAGTTTTTATGAATGTCAATGCTTAGATTCTTGTTAATATTATTTTTGTCTGTAGTAATTTCATAGCTTTCCTTGAATTTTCTTTTGTACCAATTTTTTCCTTTGTGTACTATTATAACATCATTCTTATCTATTTTGCAGTTGTGGGTTGTGCAATGTTCGTAAAAAACAGAGTTGATTCTATTATACTTCAGGTCCGCGATGTGTTCTTTTAGTCTTGTTTCTAATTTTCGTTTTGTTTCTCCAATGTATACTTTTGGCGGTTCACATGTGCAAGCTATTTTATAGACGACTTTGGTAGTGTCTGGTTGTTTATTTATGCCAGGTTCAGCCTTCCAAATTCTTTTTTGCAAGTTGTTATAGTTGGGGCTAGCTTTATATTTATTTTATGAAAACTTTTGTTTACCTGTTCAAAGAAGCCACGAATGTAGGGGAAGGAGTAAGATACATATCCCTTATATATCTTACTCTGTTTTTATCTTTGTTTTGTTTATTTTCCAGCCTTTTATTGTTGATTTTACTTCCCAGTTATTTATTATTTGCTTTGGATAGCAGTTTAATAGGAATTTAGTTTGCAGTTTGTTGAGGTGTTTTTTCTTCTTCTGTAGTGAGCTAGTTCTGCTCTCGATTTTTTTATACTCCATGATGAATATGTTTTCTTTTATGTACTGTGGAATGTTTAAATTGTAGTTTAGCACTTTCCTGATCTCGCATGGTTTTGTGTATGGCTTGAATTCAATCTTGTTTGCCTTTCTGGTTATTTTAAATGTCGAGGTAATTTATTTCCATGTTTGCCTCATTTTCTACCTCAAATTTTATGTTATCGTTTAATTTGTTTATTTTTTCTTCTATTTCTTCTAATTTTGTTATTTCTTGGTCATATAGTATAATTATGTCATCCACATATCGTTTATAGAACTTTATGCCTGTAATCTTTTTGATTGCTTGATCTATATCTACCATAACAAATTCTGCTAGCTTCGGGCCTATGACTGATCCCATGCTTATGCCTATCTGTTGTGTGTAGAACTTATTGTTGACTTCGGAATAATTACTCCTGTATACGAATTCTATTAGATCCACTTCTTCTTCCTCTGTTTCAATCTTTTTCAGTGTACTTTCTATTAGATTCCAGGTTATCAAAGGGTACATGTTTATTATATCATGTTTATTATATAAGTTTGTTTGCATGTCCATGAAGTACAGAAAGTACTTCATGTATAATGCATTGGTTAGTGGTTGCAGTGAGTCTTAATTATCATTATCCCAGTGTAGTAAGCAGATATCTAAAAATTTTCTAATTAGTCTCAGAAGAGAAGGGACATTCTTGAACTCAATAAAACGGATAAAATCAGCTATAATCTAATAATCTTAATCTTCATTATCAATACTTATTTCCAGAGCAATGCCAGGCTCATCTGTTAGTCATTAATAAGTTTGATATATGAGCTATATACTACATTGCTTTTAAGTAATAAATCTTTCTGATAAAATAGGTGACAGAGGTATAATTAATGTTAAGAGTTCTCAAAGAATATTCTTTTAGACTGATTGTAAATAGAATTAAAACTATTCCTGGCAAAAATAATTAATCATGCATAGTTATTTTTGGTAAAGTTAAGAATGAAGCTCCAAGTGGCTGAGGATCATAAGCAAAACATTGAACAATTTTATATTGTAATTTATATTCATTCTGATATGTTTTGGTCATAACTAAATATATAAGTATATAGGCTTTCTAGAATATTGTTATTTTCTCCATATCTTTCTGATTTAATTTCTCAGCTTCTTTAGTTTATAGGAATGCAATTCAAATGTACAGGTGTAGGGGCCGAGGGGGAGAGAAACTCAACGAACGATAATAGGCGATATATATCGTCGTCGTTTCCCTTGCCGTTGGGATTGCAGAGCGGTAACAATCAACAACATGTGGAAGCAGTTGAGTCAGAGATAGATGCTTCATTTACAAACAACACAACCATTTATTAAACACGAAAGATGCTTACAAGATTTCCGTGATCTTGGAAGTTCTGCGGCGGCTGCGGCCTCTGGGTCTTCCTCTCCTTTCCAAGATAGTCCCATTTTAAAAGTGTGTCCCTTGTTCGCGAACGAACCATTCCATCACGTCTCAACAACTCTGGGATGATGCGGTTGACTTCCGTTGATGGAAAGATGTTGATCCGAGGTCGGGAGGTGGAGACGAAGATGGGTGCGAGACACACACCCAACAACAGGTCCGTCACTTGAAACTTTCAGGAGAAGAAGCCGTCACGTCCTCGAATTTCCGGGGGTTTATCCGTTTTCTCTCAGATTCCCCTTTACGATTGGTCTCTCCTCGTCACCTGATGACAATTCGAAACCTTTCGGGGGTGCGGGAGAGGTCAAAATCGAAGTTTAATTCAATCTCCAACCGGAAATGGTCGACGGACTTACATTCTTCTATTGTTTAAAAGTTAGCATCGCATTTTCATAAAATAAAATCTATCTCTAACTACTATATATTTTTTCCCTAAAACAATTATTTTAACGTGAATTTTAGTGAGGGTTCAGACCTGTCCAGAGCCTCACACAGGTATAACTCATATAACATGATAGTTACATTCCAAAAAAGTGCTGTTATGTGAATTCATGCTATTTGAAACAAAGGACTAATGCACTGTATTACACGCTAATATTAATTTTAGTTAAAATGAGAGCGTTTTTTTTTTCACCAAGTATTGTCATCTCAGCTTTTTTATTGATCTTGATCAGAAATAATCAGCAACATTTTCATACTTTTTATTTTTATCAAAAAAAACTTTTTTATGGATGCTTACTTGAATAAAAAAATAAATATCAAATATGAAGTTTACATTAAAAATTGTAAAATTTTGTAAGGACTCTTTCCAAAATCATGTTGTGCAAGGGTTACCTGTACATGGGTTAATTTTTAATAATGTAAAAATTTCTCAATGGCATCAAATAAGATTTGGTAAGTTAGGTGATATTGCAGCTGAGCCCAATAGATTTTGGAAGTTAGAGAGGTATTCTTTGAAAGCATCTCCAATGGACTGGACTTGTCTCATCAAATATACAGCATTACCTTCTGCTGATGCAATTCTGGTTTTGGCAAGGCCTGTGCTGCTTGACTGACAGTTATCCATAACCTTTTGCACTGTAAGTTGATATACAGGCATCATTTTTCAATGTCTTGTAATGATGATATCAAGCATAGTAACACTTCTTAAGGCATATATGAACATTCACTATTTACAAAGTTCCAAGCAAACATTTCATGAATACTCAGTAGTTTGAATGGTTTACTTGTGATGAATATTTGGTATTTAACATTTTCCAATTCTTGTTGTTAAACTATATTGAATCAAAGCAGATGAATATTCATCTCCATGTATTTGTGTTGTCCATCCACACATTCATTTATTTATTTTTCTGTTTTTGATCTTCAGTATTGCTATTTTAGATTTTTTAAAACTAGATCTAGTTTTTTATCTTTGAACTTGGAATGAACATTTGTTGTTCCTGCAACAAACTGATGCTTGGCAAATAATCAAATGTTAGTATATAAAAAAAAATCTCAAGATGTTTATAAACTGCCACAAGAAAACTTTCCAAATAGATTTAGATAACTTATTTGATATCACACATGCCAAGTGATAAACAGTTTGACAAATAGTTTGGTGAAAAACAAATATTAGGCATTTACCAAATAGTGAATGTATGGATGCACTCTTAGGGAGAGGTTCAGTGCATGCCTTCACATGATGAAGTTTATCATTTTAATTCAGATTACAAGGAACTCAAATGTTAATCTCGCAGACCTTTCCAACATCAGGTAAGTGGTTAACTATGGTAGAATGTTCACAACCAAATGTCATGCTCATTTCTCTCATGATCAAGAATGGGTTGGTTTCCACCAACTGCTGCAGCTTGTTATTCAATAAGATGGAAGGCCTTCTAGAGCATAATTTATCTTCATATTGCCAGCTTTAAATTTACTGAATCAATCATTGATTGTAGACTTGGAGACTACATTCTTGCCAAATGAATGCACCATATGATGATAAGATTCTGCTACTTTTATACCAAATTGTTAATCATAAAGTGCACACATGCAAATTTGATCACATGAAAGCATTGGCAAACCTGACATATTTAAAAAAAATTTCTAAAAAAATAATTCAGTGTAAGAACTGAAGAACTAAGAAAACAAACAGGGTATATAATACAAAAGTAAAAAAAAACTGACAAGAGAAAAACTCAAGGAATACTTTAGACACTGTTTCTTATTTCAAAATTTGAATATTTTAAACAATCCTATAGTAACTCATTTTATCTATCTGATTTTTAGCAGCCAAACTCAATTGAATGCCAGTTAAAAAATCTTTTTATGTCAGTGTATATTTGTGTTAAAAATGTTTATTTTAAATAATTACAATATATATATTCTAATTATTTAAAATAAACATTTATATATATATATATATATATTAGAATGTCCCTTATTTTTCGAATTTTTTTTCCTAACACATATGGTCTAGTTTTGTTTATTTTACCCTTAA
Organism: Centruroides sculpturatus; assembly: GCF_000671375.1. NCBI lineage: Eukaryota > Metazoa > Arthropoda > Arachnida > Scorpiones > Buthidae > Centruroides > Centruroides sculpturatus. The sequence goes on along the minus strand of NW_019385745.1, from coordinate 501,045 downwards.
ATACGTGCACAATAAATTTCAGCTCATTTTGGTCACTAGAACCGTGCCAACTTGCATTGAATCATGTCCATACATGTTGTGCTAGAGAAGTGGCGCATATTCACTTTGATTGCCATTCTAACACAACTTGTTGGGCTATTAACACGTATAGTTTTATTTTTCAAAGATGTCAGTGGAATTATGAAGTGCTAAAAAAACATTTTCTTAGTCAGAGAGATAAGCCACCAAATCACAGGTGCAAAATTACCATCAAATTGGCAAGTACTCACAGTTTTGTTTTTTAACATTTGTGAAGTTAGATTAACTGAGTGAAAGCACAAATCTTGCAATACGCGAGTGTATCATATTTTGGGAAAAAGTTAGAATACCTACAAAATCTATACCTAACTGTTAAGAAATTGGTGAATATTCATTATGTATGGAGAGAGTTGGAAAAAAAAATCTCAAGATGTTTATATACTGCCACAAGAAAACTTTCCAAATAGATTTAGATATCTTATTTGATATCACACATGCCAATGCCCTCAAACATATGACAACAGAGGAAGATTAAAAATTCTTACAGAAACAGAGAGAACCGAGGCATCCGGACTGCTTGGCGGGTGTATATAAAAAATTGGCTGAAACAGAAGAAAGAGCAAGGCAAAGAAAAATAGAAGTAGAGAGAAAAGGTTCAAAAATATTTCTATGAAGGTTGCATTGACTTCTTCAATATTGCATGATTTATCACCACTCCAGGAACTATATGACAGTTCTCATAGCTCTGACAATAGTCTGGATGAGCTTTTTTCTCAGGAATCGAATGCAGTGCCATCTGAAGTTAGTGTAAAAAGAGAAAGAAAGGATTTCATTACACCTAAACTAGTTGCAGCTTTAGACAGATGCCAGTTGAGCATTAGAGATTCCGTTTATATTCTTCATACTACAGTGGAAGCACTAGGGGCTTGTATTGATGAATTTTCAATCAACAAATCTTCACTTCAATGGATTCAGACACAAGTGAGGAAGGACAGAGCAGAAGCCATAAAATCCGATTTTCAGGATGATGTGCCAGAAGTAGTCACCATTCATTGGGATGGCAAATTGTTACCTGGCTTGAACGTTAGAAGTTCTAAAGAAGAGCTCCTACCAATTCTTATTTCATTCAGAGAGAGGGAACAACTGCCTGCCATACCAATACTGGACAGTTCTTCTGGTAAACACCAAGCCAACGCAGTTTCAAATGCACTCTATGATTGGAATTTAAATGACGAGGTACAAATAATGTGTTATGACACAACAGCGTCCAATATGGGGTCACTTAAATGGAGCTTGTATGCTATTAGAACAAAAGCTAGAAAGAGAGCTGTTACTCTTTGTGTGAGACCCGAAAGGCCCTGGGTCTAATTTATGAATTTTTATTGATAATGTTTAAATATCGACACAAAATATTACTTCGTTTTGGTGAAAAAAACGAGTTTTAGACGTGGGAAAAACCAGATAGCAGATGTTATTTCCTTTCACAGAAGAGAACATCCTCTGTTTTTTCCGTATCTGGTTAAAAATCTTGCTCAGATGGGAAATGGTTACCCCTCCTTCACCCCCCTTTCATCCGTTCTCATGAAAGAGTTTCTGGCCGATGATTGGTCGAAATTCAGGAGATATAAGGGAATTTAGTCCAAATTCGGGGAGTTCAGCGACAGATCCGAAAGCATACAAACTCAACATACGTTTCCCTCCCGTTGACCAACGCCCTAAACGGAGTCCCATAGACTAAGTCCCGAGTCTATACGTAAAAGTGATATTTTTATATTTTGTGCACGAATTGATCTCCCATATGAAAGTAATATGAACTCTATCTACAAGGTGTCCTTTACCTGCAGAAACGAAGACGACGACAACTAAACAGGTCGTATGTTTAGAATCATTTTGTGAGCTCTCTCTCTCGAACGCGCATTAGCATAGATTAAGTCGTAGCCTCTAGCTTGTCGCTTAATTGTTGTTATCGATTATTTGTATTTCGTTTTGTTTTTGGCTTATTAAATTTACTCTTGTTTTATTATATAAAAAATGTTTCCTCAAATTTATTCCGAATCAGATCGCAAACGCGTGTTAGTCCGCGTATAATAAGTTTGATTAACTGGTGTCAAGGAATCCTGACGAGGATCTGAACTTCGCCGTTTCAGATCAAGTTTAAATACGCTCTCCTGTGTAAACTTTTTACGATCGGATCTTACGATTCGAAACTCGGAGAACTATTCTCACGGAATAGGCCGATTAAGTGGTACAACTCCGCTAAGGATCGTTAGTACCCCCGGCTGATCTCACATTTGCTTGCCGCCATCATATATATGAGCTACAAATGCGCATTGATTTTGTAAAACAACATTTCAATGATGCGGAAATTGATCAATTATTATCTTTATATGTGAGAAAACTTCAAAAATCTATTGAGAGAGATGATTATCACAAATTAGTTGAGTTATCTATCATATTTTTGGGGGAAGATAAAGAAAAAACAAAATTAAACTCAGGCCTCTGGGTGCAATGCATCAAGCAAGATGGATGGCTAAAGTTATTTACTCTTTGAAAGTATGTTTGCTGCAGTCTCAATTCAGAATGAATGCAAAGGACAAACGAGCATTACAAGAAGTTTGCTTATTTATTGTAACAGTTTACGTAAAACCCTGGCTTGGATGTGATTTGGCAGTACAGGCACCATATCAAGATTTGTGCTTTTTAAAAACATTAAAAGAATACAAAAAAGTTGACAAATTAATTTCCCAGGCAGCTTTGACCAAGTTTTGTCCACGCTTGTGGTACTTATCCAAAGATATAGCCATATTATCACTATTCAATGATTTAGTCAATGAAACAACCAAGATGAAAATACTAGCTAACTTGGAATGGGAAAGTATATCCGATTTTGGGAAAAGGTTTATTCCATCAAAAGAAGAAATAGCCAGCTCTTTGTATTGTATGTAGAACTACATGTTTTGTTTATACTTTAATTATATCTTACTTAAACTATACCTACTTTTTGTTTCAGAAAAAACCTTGGATTGTTTTATGTCTAGGAAGAACAAAAATCTGTTTACTAGGTTAAAAATTGTAAGCAATTTCCTTTAGGAAAGTGAGGAAAGTGTTTCTTCATGGGAAGAAAATGCTTCTTTTGTACAAGCTAAAAGAAACATTCTTTCTCTCAAGGCAGTTAATGATACAGCTGAAAGAGCTGTTAAATTAATGCAAGATTTTCATGGGTTAATTACCGCAGATGAAGAACAGAAGCAGTTTCTTTTACACTGTGTGCAAGAACACAGAAAACTGTAAAGAAAATATCCACAATAATTTACATTCATACAAATTTTAAATATTCTTTGTTGTCTGATTTCCTTATTTACCCAATTATTTAATATTACAATGATCTAGTCATGCATGTATGTATGTATGACAATGATATAGTTGAGTGATAGATAGAAATGACTTTATAAAAACTTTGAGACTTAGTTGGCAGAGGTTATCGTTGTCATAGGGGATCAATATTTTGTAAATAAGTAAGCAAGTCTTAGTGATTTGAAAGGAATTAAGGAATACGCATTTAAAAATTTGAAAAAAAAATCTCTCTCCATATAAGGGACACCCTTATATATATATAGACTAATTGGTACAATGTACCATCTTGAATAATATATTACATTACATTCTATACTTTCAAAAAAATAATTAAAATCACAAAATATTCTCAACATAAAAATTGAATAAAAAAAATTTGGAAATGTATTTACAATTATCTTGGTCCATGATCAGCAACTGCAATCCCATGTTGTTGCAAATGGGCTCTTAACATCTGATTTTCATTTTTTAATTCTTCACATTGCTGCCTTAATAATTCAACTTCTACAGATAAACGTTCTTTGTCTTTTAATATTTCAGGCATTTTTGAATTAATGTTTCTTAGCTCCTGAATATAATCACATGCTTTTGCTAAAATTCCTCCTTTACTCTGAAAAAGAAAAAAAAAAAAACAAAAAAAGCAATGAAAAGCTATGCTGATTATTCTCTAAAAATATAATTTAATATTTTCATTATCTGATATTTCAATATTGATTTCAAGTCAAATTATACACATTTTACAATTTATAATTCATATATCTATTTTTCCTTCTTTACAAAACTGACAATGATTATGATTATTGAATAAGTTACTTCTGAACAATTGATAATATAGTCTTGGATATAAATACTATAAATAAATAACAATAAAATTTTTAAATATATTTTTTGTAAATTGATATTTTAAACTCAGTATTACCTGGTGAATCTGATATCAGATCAATTAATTTAATAACTGAAAGTATTTCAGAAAATGCTTATTAATTGGACATTCTTCCTGCTCCTTAGGTGGCATGAAGAATGTCCAATTAATAACTAATTTCCTGCCAGATAGTGTTTCAGCAAGACAGTATATTCCCTCACTGGGCAGTTTCCTTATGTAATTTGCTTAATACAGTGTTTCCTGAACAATTAATTGGCCATGGGACTAAAACCCTAGTCCTCTAGATTGCTCAGCATAACACCACTGGATATCTTTTTGTGGGATTATGTGATGTAATGTTCTGTTTTGAATGAAAAGATAGCTCTTACAAACTCTAATGTTACACAAAAAAATGCTAAACAACACTTTGCAACAAATCAGTTACTGAATAGACATTCTTTGTGTAACTAAAGGAGCACATGTTGAGGTTCACTGAATGTACACAAAACACCTTTGAATTATTTTAATTTTGTAATGTAATAGTAATTCATATAAAATTTTGTTTATTTAGGAACTAAAATACTGATTGAAATTACTGACTAAATTTCTGTTTATATTTTTAAGTGAATGCATCTAATATGAAAACTAATAATTAAGTACAGCATAGACACTATTACTTTCAAAGAATATTCAAGAAATTTGTTTAAAATTTCATTGTCTTATTTGTATCAATCAATAAATTGTAAAAAGTCTAATTTGAACGTTTATTGAGAAAATTTATTTAGGAAAGCGATTAAAATTCCATGCTTAATAAAAAGCAATGCTAAAATTATAGTATTATAGTAGTAATAATTATAATAGTCAAGCATTATTATTTATTTACAAATATGAAATTTATTTAATTATTAGAAAATGGAATAACTCTTATTCAAGGTTTATTTATTGGCAATTCCACAACATACAGTGGTGCCTCGTATAATGTACGCCTCAAATAACAGACGTTGCGAACAACGGACTTTCTGTTTGGCCGTTACGTGACTCAAGCAACAGACTGGCTGCGAACAACAGACTTTCCATTCGGCAGTTACGTTAGGTGAACAATGGACTTTCTGCGAACAAGTGCGAATGACGTTTTCACTCTTTTGCTGTTGCCAATGACAATCTGCTATTTTAAAAATATATTATTAGTATATCTGAAGTACAGAGCTCCCGTTGGGATTCAGCTTGCTCTCTTGTTTATTATGTACAGTACATCACCTCAGTGCAGGGGGGTATTTACATTTATTCAAGTGTTGTGCAAATCATGGATTCTAAAAAAAACAGAAAGGTGATTTCAATTGAAACAAAGCAAGAAATCATCAGGAGTGAAAGTTGACAAAAACTTTCTTGTCGAATGGGGAGAGGTTCAGGAGTTTACCAACACTCATTATCCAAACAGAGCTGAGGCCAACAGGATCAATGATCTCTACGATGACACCTTTGTCCGTCATTTCCGACAGGTGTTAAAGAAGAAAGAGAAACAGACCACCTTGGTCATGTTTTTCAAGAAGCCAGCGGGCAAAAAACAAAGGATGGAACAAGAGAAGTTGACCCTGCAAGTTCCGGTAGCCTCTCCTGAATCTGACTCCGATTAAAAAACAATAAAAAGAGACCTGCTGCAATGTGTAAAAAGTCTGTATCTGTATGAATGTGTGAATAAAGTGATCCTCCACCTCCTCCTCACAACATCTGACTACCCGGCATAATTGGCGACTTCTCCATTTTCATTTTTTTTTTTTTATGGTACAGTATGGTTATTTTGTGCTGCGGAACGAATTATATGTTTTAACATATATTTCTATGGGAAAATGCGTTTCATATAACAGACTTTTCACTTAACGGACGTTCACCTGGAACGAATTAAGTACGTTATATGAGGCACCACTGTACTTAATATTTTATAGTTAACTTATATGATAGAGAGAATTAAATAATTGTAAAACAGATAAATTAACTTTCCAATCATAAATGAACATAGACTGCAATAATTAGTAAAACCTGTCTAGAATGAAACCTGCATGTATGCATAATTTTTACAAAACAGCAATTTTCTATGTTAAATTTTACTATAAGCTAGAAAACTAACATAAAAATAGAACTTTTTGGATAAGACAAATATAGCATAACATGAATAAAGCAGAGAATCCACTTGTTGATGATAAATAAGTATAATCATCTCCAGCTACAACAGTCATCACAAACTATATTCTGAGAATAGTTCAAATGTTTTCAGCAAATGAAAACCATATAAAGAGGAAATATATACAAACACACAAGATTTCTGTTAATGTTAATGTCATTCTTTGTTGGGACTGCTGAGACCACCTCACCTCCATTGTAGGTTGGTTGAACCCAAATGGGTAAAAAAAACAAGTGCCTACAGGGCAGGAAAAGTATGATAAAAGTCTGTCACAATTAAGCAGTAGCAAAATCAAATACTTTTAAGAATCAACTGAGTTTCTGAGAACCAAATTTTTGAAAATAAGTAACAAATTAATTTTTTGAAAACAGTGAGAATAAGGTAGTACAATGCTACCAACCTGTCTCATACTGACAACAAAGTAGTTAGTAACTAACTAAAATCAAGTATTTGAGAAAAAGTTGATTAACATTACTGTAACTACAGAAATTGAAGTTAAAAATTTGTTAGAGCAATTAATTAATTTATTAATTGATCAAGTTCACAATGGAAAAATCACTGATATTCCAAATCTGAATGCACTGGAACAACCTGAGTAATGTATATAGGGAAATATCAAATGAGAGTTTTTAAAAATAATGTTAAAAATTTTGTTTTGTCATGGCTTTGTTAAATCGACTTTTGGCTTAATATTTATTGGTTTTTTTTCTTGTTCTTTTTTTGTCTGTGGACACTTGAAAAAGGCCAAATGGCCACAGTGTCTTTTCTTTATAAAAAAAAATTAAGAAAGAAAGAATTAAAATTTGAGAAGTTAGATTACTGTAATACAGACAAAGTTGTTATGTGATTAGAATGTCTAACACCAGTTTAAGATACTATTTCTTTATTCTCAAACTGGCTTTGTTCACTATCATGTAAGCTCACAAGGATCACAAAGTAAAAGTATTTGAATATCTAGTACAAGTTCTCGGGGAAAACGAGAACTTTATAGAATCAAATAGTTCTCAATTCATGCATTTGAATACACCTATCTTTATTAGAATCACTTTGAATTAAATTTAATAATAAAATTATTACATATGTAAGATTATTTTACTAATAAAGTGAATGCAACTGTGTAACATTTAACTGGTATAGTTTATAGATTAAAAAAATTAATACTTTTCCCTGTTTTGAATAGGTTTTATTCAATACCATGCAATTCCAGTTATCACGTTTCACTGCTTTTTTAATTAAACATTCATCCTGAAATATTCCATTAACTGAAGCATTAGGAAATATATTTAATATTAAAAAACTATTGCTTCTCTTTCAACACATTTTTCTCAATAAGTACAGTTCAAATTAAAACATTGTCTTCTAAAATTTTGTTTAAAAACTTTAGAAACACTAATATATTTTGCTATATTACAATAGCTATTTTTGCAATATTTCATTAACAGTCTATATATTTACAAGCTATATATAACAGCTGTATTTATTATTATAAATATTTAAGTTTTTGATAAACTTCATGGATATATTTGAATTATTAATTATGATTAACTAATATATATTAGTTAATGTGTTATCAACTTTAATTATTAAAAAAATAAATAAAACTTTGGATAATAAAAAAAATGTTAAACTCTTGAAAAAAAAAAAAAAAAAAAAAAAAANCAAACCACTTCACGAGGCCATACAACGGCCGGCAGTCAAACCACTTCACGAGGCCATACAACGGCCGGCAGTCAAACCACTTCACGAGGCCATACAACGGCCGGCAGTCAAACCACTTCACGAGGCCATACAACGGCCGGCAGTCAAACCACTTCACGAGGCCATACAACGGCCGGCAGTCAAACCACTTCACGAGGCCATACAACGGCCGGCAGTCAAACCACTTCACGAGGCCATACAACGGCCGGCAGTCAAACCACTTCACGAGGCCATACGACAGCCGGTGGTCAAACGACTTCATGAGGCAATATGACAGCTGGCGGTTGGAGCCAACTTTATAGATGTGCACAAGAGGCCACCACTAGGATGTAAAACAACATCTTACGAAGCCAGGATAATTTAAACTTGAGTGAAACTACATTGGTTATAGCTACGTTGGGCGATCGGATGGCTCTGTATAGCCCTAATTAGTATGACTGCCAGTGCTTTGGATGATGGTTAAATGTGTTAAAAATTAGAACTCTTGATGTATAAGTCCTACTTTAACTATAAATGCATTATACAGTTAAAAGAATTTATTTTATTATCTTTAGACAAAATTTAATCTACACCACTTCCATGATTTATATATACATTATTTCAATTATAGTACTTACTTTATTCTGATATATACTTCCTCCACTAATTTGCAATGTTTATTAATTTAACTTTTAAAAAATTTTCCTATGGCTTTTCTAACAAATAAACAAAACAATAAATGAAACACATTTTATTTACTTTATCAGTATTGATATGTTTATAAAGACTATCACAAGTACAGTACCTAAAATTTGGAATTTAAAGCACTTCATAACAAACAAATCCACATTTTCAAACTGATTTTTCATTGTATAGCTAATACACAAAAACTAACAACAATTATGTCCAAAACAAAAATAATCAACAAACGTTAAGTATTTTCAAAGTAACAGTAGTAAACTTAAATAACAAATATATTACTGCCATTGGAATCTAATCACAGTAAATAAATTCCAGAACTTACAAACTCACATTTATTAGAAGTAATAAATAATAACTATATTCTGACCTATCTTTAACATACACTGAATTTTCGTTTTCAATAATGATAATTTTAATTTAATTTTTATCTATTAAGATATCAGTGTTTGATAGTAACAGCATAACTACTGTAATAAACACCTTTAATCATATATTATCCCAATTTCTTTTGTTGTAATGCTATATAAACATAACAGAAGTAAAATTTTAATAATTTGAATAATTTCAATATTTCCAAAATATCTTCAGGAACAACATTACTGGACTAGAGCATATAAAACAGAACATAGTTTATCATAATAACAAAGCTAGTTATATAACAAATACTGCAAAATCCATTTTTTGTAATCACTTTAAGACTGACCTAAACTAATAGTAATAACTGACTGATAACATTAAATTTGGATAAGTAAATAAAACTACAAATAGTAAAAGTTCTGGTTTTATTGGATCTGACATTAAGTAATGAACAATTAGGTCTTTAAAACTTTGTAATATTTTAAATAAATCACAATAAATTATGATCCAATTTTAATATGTTATAAATAAACTCTCTTTTGTCAAAATTAAAGATTTTCAAACATTTGAATCATTTATATCCTGTCAAAATTCACTTTGTTGTACAAATATTAATTTATAATATGTATTTTAGTGTACAGCACATATTCACAAAAATCCCTCAGCATGAATATTTTTATCATCATAAAAGTCTTAATTAAATTTCATTGATTAATAAGATAAAATATGGACAGGATTAAAGCAGTTTATATTTTGTAATTAATTATAATTTACTAGTGTTTCATGTTATTAAATGTACTGTACATGTAGAGATTTTATACATAAAGTAATAATAAATTGTTAAATAACATTTAAACACCAACAGTTTTCACAGATTAACTAATTATTATTAAGTCACTTAAAATAATTGTAATTGTTAAAATATAGTTTAATCAGATCAAATAAATTAGATATTCTCAATCAAACACAGATTGAGCATATCAATCAAAACATGCCATTTAAAATAAATGAATTTTTGTTTACAATTTTTTATAAATTCAATTTAGAATTCATTTATAAATAAATTATAGCAATGACCCATAAATTTCAAAAATGTCTTTCGATTAAAGTTTTTTTTTTTATTGTTCAAATAGAATTTCATTTAATAAAAAATATTTTATTTATATAGAAATGGATTTTAGAAAAAACTAATGGAAAAATTTATATTATAACTTGATAAAACAATAATTAGGATCACATTAATTTAATAAATAATACAGAGAATTTATTCTAATAGTTATGAATAATATGTAAACATAATCTTCATACAAAATTTTTGTGGGCTTAACTTTTCACTTGCTAAATATTCAGTTCATTTCTTCATGATTTTCTATTACAGAAAATCATGAAGATATAAACTGAAATACTATTCAAAAAACTTTCTAACATTTATTACATCTTTCATTTTTCATTCTCTTAACACGTTAATTGCCATCTGATGCACCGGTGGTCATACTAATTAGGGCTGTACAGAGCCATATGACTGCTGGCTAACCACTTCATGAGGCCGTACGATGGCCGGCGGTCAAGGCCATACAACGGCCGGCAGTCAAACCACTTCACGAGGCCATACAACGGCCGGCAGTCAAACCACTTCACGAGGCCATACAACGGCCGGCAGTCAAACCACTTCACGAGGCCATACAACGGCCGGCAGTCAAACCACTTCACGAGGCCATACAACGGCCGGCAGTCAAACCACTTCACGAGGCCATACGACAGCCGGTGGTCAAACGACTTCATGAGGCAATATGACAGCTGGCGGTTGGAGCCAACTTTATAGATGTGCACAAGAGGCCACCACTAGGATGTAAAACAACATCTTACGAAGCCAGGATAATTTAAACTTGAGTGAAACTACATTGGTTATAGCTACGTTGGGCGATCGGATGGCTCTGTATAGCCCTAATTAGTATGACTGCCAGTGCTTTGGATGATGGTTAAATGTGTTAAAAATTAGAACTCTTGATGTATAAGTCCTACTTTAACTATAAATGCATTATACAGTTAAAAGAATTTATTTTATTATCTTTAGACAAAATTTAATCTACACCACTTCCATGATTTATATATACATTATTTCAATTATAGTACTTACTTTATTCTGATATATACTTCCTCCACTAATTTGCAATGTTTATTAATTTAACTTTTAAAAAATTTTCCTATGGCTTTTCTAACAAATAAACAAAACAATAAATGAAACACATTTTATTTACTTTATCAGTATTGATATGTTTATAAAGACTATCACAAGTACAGTACCTAAAATTTGGAATTTAAAGCACTTCATAACAAACAAATCCACATTTTCAAACTGATTTTTCATTGTATAGCTAATACACAAAAACTAACAACAATTATGTCCAAAACAAAAATAATCAACAAACGTTAAGTATTTTCAAAGTAACAGTAGTAAACTTAAATAACAAATATATTACTGCCATTGGAATCTAATCACAGTAAATAAATTCCAGAACTTACAAACTCACATTTATTAGAAGTAATAAATAATAACTATATTCTGACCTATCTTTAACATACACTGAATTTTCGTTTTCAATAATGATAATTTTAATTTAATTTTTATCTATTAAGATATCAGTGTTTGATAGTAACAGCATAACTACTGTAATAAACACCTTTAATCATATATTATCCCAATTTCTTTTGTTGTAATGCTATATAAACATAACAGAAGTAAAATTTTAATAATTTGAATAATTTCAATATTTCCAAAATATCTTCAGGAACAACATTACTGGACTAGAGCATATAAAACAGAACATAGTTTATCATAATAACAAAGCTAGTTATATAACAAATACTGCAAAATCCATTTTTTGTAATCACTTTAAGACTGACCTAAACTAATAGTAATAACTGACTGATAACATTAAATTTGGATAAGTAAATAAAACTACAAATAGTAAAAGTTCTGGTTTTATTGGATCTGACATTAAGTAATGAACAATTAAAATACTATAATATTAATATTAATTACTAGCAGGTAAGCCCAGTGTTGCCTGGACAAAAAATAAAAACAAAAGTTAAGGTTATTTTGTACTTCTAACCTTTTTATTATATTATAGGTTTTTATTTATATTTACAAAGAGTATATTACATAAGAGTTTATCACATCAAGTGCCCACTATAACACATTTTAAAAATTCTTTAAATTTTGTACAGTAGAGGAATAAAGAATTTTAAAAACATGTTAGATTGGTCACTCGGTGTGGTAAACTCTTATGTAAGATAACCTTTGTAGTTATATAAATCAAATACTATAATATAGCAAACATTAAAATGAAAACCATATAAAGCATTTGGTAATTTCAGCATACCATTGTCACGTTTACTGCGATACTTAGATGATACAATATGGCAAAAATTCAATGATCAAGTAGACAGGAATTGAAAACATATTTAAAATTTTTCAGATATCATAATATTTTCTAATGTTAACTCTAAGAAACTGTACCATTCAAAGTCGAATATCAAATGGTAATCTGTAAACAAATCAAATTTCAGAAAAAACAGATCAAATGCTTAAACTCAGCATCTTCAAAAACCACTTAAATCATATTTTGTGCTGGCCAGTAACTTTATATTATGTAATTTTTTTTATTCGAATGCCACCATACCGCTGGTCTGATTGTACTATATTGTACTAGTAAATGAGCCTGGCATTGCTCAGGCAAAAAAATAAAACCAGCAAACATTAAGATTATTAGATTATTCTGTACTTCTAACCCTTCTATTATATTATAGAATTTGATTTATATAACCACAAATGTTATCTTACATAAGGGTTTAAAATTGTTATACTAGGAACAAATAATGATCAAAAGAATGTTTAACAACTGGTGATTATCATAAAAACTTTGTTCAAAGTGAATTCAATGAAATTATTATAATTACATTCGTAAGTTTTTGAATTCTGTTTTTATATATTTTGCTCTTTTTGTATCCCCAGAGCTCACCAGCAGTCAAATGGATAATACCACCAAACATTGGTACATTGATTTGTGCCTCAACAATAAACTGGCCACATGATGTTCTCTGGGTTTTCTTTATGTTTCTAACATCTAAATAAAGGTCATTTTCCATAAAAAGGTTTCCTAGGAAGCATTCCCCTCTTCACAGATCACTCATATCACATAGCTGCATACAAACCATCCCCACATCTAATAAAGATTATATTCAATGATAGTTTTATGCAAATTTTAAAAAAAACATCTTTATCCAATAAAGCTATACATTTTTTAAAAAACAGAAATTACTAATACAGAAACATTGTAGTTTTGTAGTTACACAATAAGATTATTAATCATGAAATTTTCAGCATGATTATATAAAATATATTAGGAAAATAATTCAACCTATATAAAAAGTGATCTATTTACAGTGATATGTAAAAAAATAAAAACATCACAAACACATTTCCCACAATTTGTATGAATAAATTTAATATCAAAATTTACAACAAAAAACTCAGTATCGTAAATGATATAGAAATAGTTAGCTAAATGATTCTGATATATGTGTTTACTAAATAAACCACAAATTTTTAACAAACTATTGAATAATTAATTTTAATATTCTTATTCAACAATAATAAATTGAAATATCATTCTCACTAAATGTAAATATTTTATTTGACTTTCATCAGATGACAACAATAAAGCTGTCAATCAATATTATGCATTCAATATAGTAATCTGTTTAAGTAATCAGAAAATTAATTTGCAAAGCAACTTTCAGTAATAAAATAGATGTTAAAAACTTTGTCCTTTAAAAGACCAAGATTTGAAAAAAAATTATTTGAAAGACATTCTAAACTAAAGCAGAACAAAGTAAAATGCAAATGAGATGATCATATTTTACATATAAATAAGCTTCAAAAAATTCACATACAACCAATCAGAATCAGAGTTCATTTATAACACATGATTACATTCTGCCAATCAAACAAATCTAACATTGCACTCCAACATACCAGAAGGTCTGCCATTATTTTTCTCACTTCAAAGATGTAATTGAAGATTTCAAGTACTTACAGCACATTTTTATTTAAAAGTTATCATATTCTGTAAATATTTTGATGTTAGTTAGATATTTATTTATACTTTCATATTTGTAATTATTTGAGGTGGAAATGATTGCTATTCCAGATAATAATAATGGCAGTTTATCTAGCATTGTTAAGATACAGTTCTATTTTAATGTCTTAAAATTAATTTTCTAATTTAAATTTTTACATTTTATATATTTTTTATCCTAAATATCTTCCACATAGCCAATCAATGTAATTAATTTCTAATAATTCTTATTTTTTTAACTTTGTTTTTCCCTAAATATCCTTATAAATATTTAAGTGTAAAGAAAACAAATAGAATTTATATTTCAAAATAAAGAAATTTAATACAAACAATATGTATATATTAACGTGAGTGCACCATGCACCTGCTAGTATTAAATTAAAAGTAATTGAAATTCATAAATTTCACTTGTGCTCCCTGTTGGGCACTTTATGAATTAGCCTTTCTTTAACTGTTTTTCCAGTCTCCCACTCATCGCTATATCAACCACGGTGTAAACTGAATCAATGATTATTAAATGGGAGTGTGAAAATTCCAAAAAACATTTACCTTAGTTATTAACCAGTTAATTTCTGTTTAATGTTTCTATGGACTCAGTGCATAATAGCAACATTAGTCTCAGAACAAACTATACAATAAAGTTATTGTATAGTTTGTTCTGAGACACAAACTGGTAAAAGGCTTATACATGGGGGACCAAAGAATAACCAGTTTTTTTGTATAAAAACTTTATTAACTTTTTTACAAAATTTCTTCAGTCACTTTCAAAGTACTCTCCATTAGATGCGATGCACTTATGAAGTCTTTTTCCCCACTGTTTGAAGCATCTCTGGAACTCTTCAGCCTCTCTTTTTACCGCCTCCACATCATCAAAACGCTTCCCTTTTAGATTTTTGTTCATTCTCAGAAACAGAAAAAAGTCGCACGAGGCTAGGTCTGGTGAATACAAAGAGTAGGAAACGACAGGCCGTCCCCGAGAGGCCAAATAGTAGGTCACTTGTAAGGCAGTGTCTGCGGGAGTGTTGTCGTGATGAACGAACCAGTCACCTGATCACTAAAGTTCCGGGCATTTCCTTCGCACATCCTCTCGCAGACGTATTAACACTTTTTTGGTGGATTTTTTCAATGTTTTCATCGTTTTGAGATGTTGAAGGACACCCAGAACTTCGCAGGTGAAACAAAATAACAGTAAAAGATACAACACTACGCTCAAACATAAACCTACAAACTGATGCCGTTTGGACAGCTGTTTCATGAAGGTTTCTACTAACCCCATGTAACGGGAGAACTCGCTACTACATCTACGAATGGCAGCATGCTCTCAGTTCGATTTGTTTTTTTTTTTGAGTCCCCCTTGTAGGTACGTACATTTTACAATACTCCAGTGTAGAAATTCTACTATTTTTTTAGCAACATTAGTATTATTGCTATAAATACTGTACTGTGTTGTGTTTTAGAAATTATTACTTTGTTTAATATGATCTGAAAGCACAAAATCAGTGATTCTGGAAATTCTCCCCAGTCAAAGAGAACCCATGAAAATCAGAAGATTAAAATTCTTGATTTATTACTGAAAGAAAAAAAAAGTGATGTGTTGTGACCCTACTATTGTGCCAAAATGTACAACAATAGCAGTGTCATCCACTCAAGAAAAAAAATTTTGCTAGTGTTGCTCATGCTCCTATTACTACTAAAGTTATGTTCATAGTGTATTTTGATAAGCATTTAGTAAAAAATGGAAAAAGCCTTAAATTTGTAGCTGGAAGACATGAACATAAAAATGCTTCACTTGACAGTAATATGTTGACAGAAAGCGTTGAGCCTATACAAAAAATTTAGCAAAGGATCTACTGAAAAGTGCAACACCAAACCATTGAGACTATGCACCATGACCTCTTACATGAACTTAAATATGTAAAAATTACTGGAGAGGATGTTGCAAATTTCTGATCTTTAAATGTGATGGAGCTGAGTTGTTCTGGAAGAAAGTGCCGAATCAAAAACATTCACAAAAGTGCAAGCAGAAGGGCAGATTAACATTAGTATTACACTGGACGACAAAAAAAATAACGCACCATGAAGGACTTGTTGGATTTGAATAAAAATTGATATGTTGCATCATCTTAGCTAGATATGTAAGTGATTAGCTTTTGAGAGTAGGTTCTTGTGTTATATCGCCACCAGAGGGGAAAAAATGTTTCCGCTGCCTGGTATAAAGGTGAACGTTGTGACGACTTGTGCATATGTTCTGCGCTTTTATTCATGGTTTTGACTTCATTGACAGACAGACATGCCTCTACGACGTATTCGACAGCCTTACACTCAGTTAAGTGAGTTTGAGAGAGGTCGCATTGTTGGATTGATAGAAGGAGGATGGTCATACCGCCGGATTGGCCGCCATCTGGATGTGTTATGAGCAGTGGGTAAGTAGGGGTACACATGAACAGCAAATGGGTTCCGGACGCTATCGACAGACCACCAGAAGGGAGGATCGTCTCATTGTACGTCAAGCACGAACAGCACCTACAGCTTCATCGTCTACCATTCATGCAGTGGTGGCACCTGCATTACGGAACCGTGTATCCAGCCACACCATATCCAGGCGCTTAGTAGAAGGCGGATTGATCTCCCGACGCCCAGTATGTGTTCTACCGTTAACAGCCACCCACCGACGCCTCCATCTGGAGTCGTGTCTTGCACAACAATCATGGACCGCTACTGACTGGCAGCGTATTGTGTTCGCCGACAAATCCCGCTTTTGTTTGGGGGCTCACGATGGCCGTGTGAGAGTATGGCGGCCTGCTGGTCAAGGTGTCAACCCGGCCTATACTGTGGACCCACTGGGCCCAACCCCCAGTGTTATGGTGTGGGGAGCCATAACATACGGCAGTAGGACACCTCTAGTTGTCATGTATACTACCCTCACAGTCCAACGATATGTGCAATACAGCCTCCAGCCACATGTGTTGCCCCTCATGGCAGGGCTTCCGACAGGCATATTCCAGCAGGATAATGCCCGGCCACACACTGCAGCGATCTCCCAAGCATGCCTACGTAACATTGCCACACTTCCTTGGCCTGCACGGTCTCCAGATTTATCATTAATCGAACATGTGTGGGACCACTTGGGTCGCCAGCTGCGACAGCCACAGGATCTGACGCAACTTGAGTCCCAATTGCATCATGCATGGATAGATATGCCTCAGAACATTATTCGTGACCTTTATACCTCCATGCCGAGGCGTATCACAGCTTGTATCCGCGCTAGAGGCAGCCCAACAGGATATTAGTACCTGCACTGTATTGCATATTACTGCACAATAAAGTATGTTTTTGTTTTATGGTTGCAGTCATATATCTGTCTAGCAATGACGACGTCATATACCAATTTTTATTGAAATCCAACAAGTCCTTCATGGTGCATTATTTTTTTTGTCGTCCAGTGTATATGGTAGTATTGCAGGACATAAGATCATGGCAGGCATCATTTACAGAGCTAATAATACTACTGTATTATTAATGGTACTGTAGAAATTATACAAAACTTGTATTTAATCTTTGATTAACTAAATTAGATACGGAAAATGTTTAAGAATTTGCTCTAATCCCATGACTTACTGATGAAGAACTTATTCATCTGGATGTCAAACAAGCACACAAAGGCTAAGAGCAATAGCATTGGAGATGATGAAATTAAACAGCAACAGAGAAATTCACATTAAAAAAATTGCCTGCAATAACTAGGGTTTTCCTCCTATATACCATATTTCCACACAAATAAGAGCATGTTCTTAAGTGAAAATTGTTTGTTTTGTATTTTTAAAACAGCCTGCTTTCTGTATCAATGTAAATTAAATGTAAATATACTAATACAGTAAATTCAATTGGATCTCTGTGGTAACCATTATTAAAAAAAAAGTCAAAATTAAAAAAAATATGCTTCTAATATCATAGATTTTTTTTCCAAGTACTATACAGAATATGGTATTGATTTTTCTCCATCTGTAGGAGATGCTCTTATATATAAGATATTTGTAATTTATGTGCTCTTATATGTAAAATACTTTGCAAAAATCTAGTGCTAATTTTGCTTTATCTGTAGGAGCATGTTCTTACATGTACAGAAATAGTGTATATATCTCTGCAAAGTATCTGAAAAATTGCAATTTTCAAAAAATTTTTTATAGTATATCAGAAGAATTTTTTTTTATTTTGGCTTTTATTTTTTAATTATGCATGCACTCTGTACCAGATGTGCTGGTGTTGGGATGCAATTTGAAAAAACTGTAGACCTATAAATGCCCACTGTCATCCCAGAATAGTGTTAGATGAAAGCAAAGACCAGATATGGAAACCTTGGGAAGGAAGCCCTGATTAACTATATACAAATTTCTGATGCAAACCAGAAACCGTTTTATTTGAATTCAAAAAATTTCCCCTGAAAGGTGTTAGATAAATGACCAACACAACTCTATTGTTAACCACTCGACAATGAGCGATGAATATATTTGTCAAGGACAATCATGTGGCAGTGGTGAGGGACGAATATATACGTCAAATCCTTTTGGGGGGTATTGCCAAAAACTAGCCTAAAAAAAAAATATGTAAAAAAAATTCACATAAAAAATGAATTATGTAACAATAAAAAAAGACATTATTTTTACTAGACGTAACTGTTTACAAATCTTTTTCCGAAACAGTAATGAAAAAAAAAAGCGTGGAAAAATACTCTAAAAATTTCGCATGTTTATTGTCCACTACTAAGGGGTAGCACCATACCTGACGATTCCACTGTTGAAAGATTAAAGGAAAAGTATGACATACAAAGGTAAGTCACTACTAATTTGAGGTGGAGAGAATATATGTTAAATTAAATAAATTAAAAACTGCAGCTTGGCATTGTGAGGATGTCACAAATAACTGCTCATTCATTCTATCTCTTTGATTTCAAGATTTACATTGTAGACAACACATCAAAGAATGAGACCACTAGTTTCAATGAATTCTTCTGAAAGTGCAAAAAACTTTCCCTTCTTAACCTTTGACATGTTTTATTGGGAACAATTGGTTCTGGTTCAGATTAGTATAATACTAACACAACCAACTATAAAGAGCAACTATTTATCAGTATAACTGAAATGCTCATTTTCTGATTCTCCTTTATATACTGGGCATGGACCATACAGATAACTGACAGAGCACTACTGTTTTATCAAAGTTTTGTATTTTCTCTCATGAGTTTTGCTACATTAACTTGGGAACTATTGGGCTACAATGTTGGTAAATACCATTTTAAAGCTCTCAATCTGCTACAAAATAAAATAAATTATTTTCATTCTTCTTTAGCAGTTAGATAAAGTCCCATACTCTATCTATTTTTCAGTCAAATCTTTAAAACACAGAAAAGTGAGGAAAAAGGTGCTGAAATGACAGAGAAGGAAAAAGGGACAAATGTGCTAATCTCACAAAAAGATGCAACATAGTGTGTTCATTTCATTTCATGCCAAAAATACAGTGGATGATCAGTTAATGAACAAATCAGATAACGAACACTTTCGCAAAAGATTTTTATGATTGTTCAGTGAAGTGTTCGTTGTCCAAACAAAAAAAAAAAAAAAAAAAACGAAAATAGCAAATACCGATTGATTTTCCCTTGTCTTCAGGCAACAATTCAAAACTTTTCAGAGCGCTGAAGACATCAACATCGACGCTCAACCATATAATATACTGATCAGATAATATTCCTCCAAACTTTGAAACTCTCCCTTGTAATTCCAGCCTTTTATTTTTCTGACAGAAACAATTCTTTTATAGTATTCACGAGACTGTCAGGCAGGCACTCATTAAGTTTTGTGTTGAGTTTTATTTTTGAAGGATAAAATAGCAAAGGTAGAGAGTGGGCAGAAAATGTCTGATGTTGCTGGACAGTGTGGCTTGAACAAATCTACAGTAGGGTACAGTTCAATCTTATCTAAGAAAGATACAGTTTAATCAAGAAGACTCAAGCAGCTAAAGGAGTAACAATGATCACTTCTAAGAAATAAAGAACATTGAAGAGCTCATAATGGAACCTGAAACAGATCTGACGACAAAAGAACGCCAAGAAACTCAGCAGGATATGTTTTATTCTGAAAAAGAGGATTAATGTCAATATCTGTTATTAATTAAAGATCTTTTGAAGAAGTGGGGTATGTCAGATCAATGGTCTTAGAATGGCATACAACCAGGTTGAGGTTAATAGGCTTGGGGATCTCTACAATTACAATGCTATTAATTACTTCTGAAAATCCTGAAGAAGAGAGAAAAGCAATCGATATTAGACAGATTTTTTAACCCCACAAACAAAAAAACATAACTAATAAAAATGCAAGACTGCATATATATGTATTTTTATTATCACATATAAATGAATGTAATAAGAAAGTATATATTTTTTATTTTTGGGGTCTCCAGAACGAATTAATCAAATTCCCATACAAACCTATGGTAAATTGATAATCGGTTAATGAACAATTCAGATAGCGAACAAAGTCTTGGAACGGATTATGTTCATTAACTGATCACCCACTGTATCTAACTTGTACTATCCATACGAAAACAGCTCTATTTTTAAAAACGTGCTGCATTTTAAAATCCTTTCATTAGTTATAAATAGTGATAGGATTATACCAAAATTTCTCCCAATTCTGATTCTGCCATAAACTCCTAATTCCAACTGGAGCCATAAACTCCAAATTCCAACAAATAAAATATTTTAAATTAAATAAATTAAAAATATGATTAAAAATTGCAGCTTGGCATTCCAATTCCAATTCTTTTGAATATTTTCAAAACTGAATTTCTGTTAGAAAAACTAATGATTTACATTACAAGCACAGTACATTCATTAATTAATAAATATCAAACTTAAGAATGGAAAACAATTGGAAAATCCAGAATCAACCTTTCAAAAGAAACCTGAAAATTCTCCATTTACATGTGGATATGTATGCTTTTATTGTGTATTACAAAACAAATTTGTAATCTTATTTCAGATAAATTTAATATTGCAGCACTAACCTCAAAGAAATTACAACTACAGTAGAGCGTCATTTATCCGAATCAACTGGGGACTGAGGTTGTTCGAATAACTTATTTTTCAGATAACCGATTATGTACGAAAAAAATATATTAACCTATCCCATGTTGAAATTTTTCTCCGTTGCATGTCGCTTTGCATTAAATTTACATTGATGTTAAGCCTAACGTAAACTTTTTAAAATAATAATCGTGGCTATTGTATCGTTAAAAATTATTTCTTTATTTTTTACAAACAAAATTAATATATTGAAAAATATAAAAACAAAAAAAATTATACTTTAGAAGTTAATCTAGTATCAAAAACGTTTGATTCAGCACGACATGCAGTCCTCAGAAAAACACTACATAAAAGTGCCAGCTAAAACACACATACCAACGAAAAAAATATTGGAATAGTCCAAGATATAGCCAAAGATTGCAGCGCCACAGCACTAGCGAAAATTTAAATTTGCCAACTGGAATTCTTTCGGATAACCGACGCTTTACTGTAATTAATTCCCCTTTTACTCAAAGAACTATCCCATCATGTTACTTAAGCTTCATATCTTTGGAAACTGCTCCTTTGGCCAACGTGATAACCAGTGAAGGAGAAAAGTAAATGAAAAGATGCACTTCTTTTTTGAACTCAGCATGCCTCAAATGCTTTAATTCTATCATATTTAACAATAAATGAAGTTCAGCAAATGATGCAACGAGCTGAACAAATATCATCACCATCATGAGTTAACAAAGTTCTGAATTCGTTCACTCGAGCTAGGTTTTCCTAAATGTACAATTGTGTGAACTTTTTTTCAGGAAAGAAGAATCAAAACAAATGCCTAGACTGATTCATCTTGAAAACTCAATTTTTAAAACTCAAAAATGACAGTAAATTTAGTGAAAATAATTATTTTTACTTAGAATCATATTTTTTATGATTCACAGTATCTACATTTCTGTATAAGCTGGAACTAATTTAGCTTGAACACTTAAATACTTTTTCAGTAAGATTTTTAATTTCTTTAAACAGATGTTTTCAATCTGTTAAACCTGACCTTTTTCATAAGTCAGGTTTAATTAATTAATTAACTGTAAAAAAAAAAAAGGTCAAAAACATTTGTTTAAAGCAATTAAAAATGTTACTGAAAAAAGTATTTAAGCTGTTTCAAGCATTTTATCATTACAAGTATACATACTAAATATTAAAAATAATCTATATTACTAAATAAAGAGACAACGTATTTTTCATTTGTGACCACTAACTGAAAACTACTGAACCAATCGTTACCAAATTTTAACTGTAGTATATTTATGATCCCCGGAATGTTTACCACTAATCAAACCTGCAGATTTTTTATTAATTAAATAAAACTACAATGGATATCATCTAGGGTTAAGGCTTTTATGTCCAACAGATGATGCTACGAATATGACGATGTGAGGATGAACTAAAGCAGATCATCTTCTACCTATCTATATAAATAAAAATGTAATGTTCATTTGTTACTACCAATTCCTTTGAAATTTTCACACAACGCTGCATTCAAATACGCACGTGTTTTTATATAATATACATGTCGAAATTCCTCCCACTGGGGGGAGATGAAGAGGATTAAGGCTTACTGTAAAGAACTCTGCTTTTATTTCTACTATTTTACATGCGTTTTAATAGGGTATGTCAACAGAATATACACTAAAAAGGGATTTTTCAATATTCCCCCCGTGGGGGAGAGATCAGGATTAAGGCTTACCTTGAAGAACTTGGCTTCTATTATACTATTTTAGATGTGGGTTTTTGCGTTTTTGATTGCGTTTTAATAGAATACGCCAAGAACACTAAGAAGAAATTTTTCGAAAAATCCCCCCCACACAGGGGAAGTGTTATACATTTATAATAGATATATTTTGAGCCACAACAACGCGTGGCAGGGTCTGCTAGTTTATTATATTTTTTAAATTAGAGTATAATTTTGTTTATAGTTAAATTGTTTTGCTGACACATACTTTTGTTGACTTCCAGCTTCAATTTGAATTGATGGTCAAGCCTATCCTATCCAATACAGACTGGGTGGCAACCCTAATGTAACCCTATCTCCCTTAAAATGGAGACAGTACCAACAAATGCAATATCTCATTGCTCTGACTACGTGAAAGAAAAGTCTACTGAAACAGATGTCTCCTCGCATATGGGGTATCACAAGATCTCTGGTTTGTCAACATGAAAGCTTCCAATAAACAAATAGTTGCTAATATCGTAATTTAAAAAATTTTTAATCTTTGACTGAAACACAATGTTCTAGTTAAATGTGGAAGAATTGTTTTAAGAATCTGAAATTGTAATGAGATTTGCTCAATTCCAATTCCCAAAAAATGCCTGATTTTTTAATTTTGATTAATCATCTCATCACTAGTTATAAATATAGTTTTTAATTACAGTAAATTATTTCTATAATTTTATTTCATTTGAAAAATACAGTCAAACCTCAATTTATAAAACTTAATTTATTCATAAAAGTTGTTTGAAAACAGATTTGTTTGCAGACTAAAACAAATTTTCCCACAAGAAACAATGTAAAATGGATTAATCTGTTCCCAACCTCCAAAACAGTCTTTTTGTTTTTTACCTTTTTAGCTGTATTTCATGCATGAAAATGCCTACAAATGCAATATATTATTATATATAGAATGGATATAGATATTAAAAAGCAAAACATTTCATCACCACCAACTGAAACTAACTTTACAAAAAGTGTTTTATAAATACAGACTCCACTCAGACTGCCAAGATGAAATATAACCAAATCAATCAAGACTTCAATACTGACAACAAGTACTTTATCCACAATTTCCAAAATATTATGTTTCAATTGATTCAAATTAACTAAATTTAAATCATATAGATAAAATGAAACTTCAAAATTTATAAAATTTCAAATTTTGTTTTAATCAACATTTGGAAAATGGTTTGCCCCCAATTTCTTTAAAATGTGGAATATTAGTTAAATCAGTTGAATTACTATAAATTTATATGAATATGGCAGCTTATTTTTTATTCTTAAAACTAATGCCACTAATGTCTAAAGGTAAGCATATATTATTTAATAAATTTACTCATTCTTAATTTTGTCTCTAATCAAAAGTAATTCTATCAAAATCAATCATTAGTCAAGATACTTTAGAGTCAATAATAAAAATAATATCATATAACAATTCAATTATAGAAATTTTGAATACAAATATTGCACATAAGAAAAATCAAGATAAAGACAGCAGAAAAACTATTACTTTGTAATATTTAAATTCTAAAAATATAAATATTTTACAAACTGTAATATATTAATGATAACAATGCACATTAATTTTTCTCTTAGTTAAAACAAAATAAAAATTTTCTTATAATTGCATACCTTCATTATGAGTAGCCCGTCTCTTTTCATCTCTGGCAGTTTTTGATCCATCTAATTTTGGTGTAAATTGGTGTGTTCTAGGAGCCAGAGTTCTTTGTCCAGTCTGTAATACATCTTGTGGTGACATCATTACGTAAAATTGGCCTGAATACAATAAAAGAAATTTAATGTAAAATTTCAAAGATATAATGCTCATACATTTATTGTCAAGAAAAGTAAATTTCATAACTAAAATTTTCTGACAATGAATATAGAGTATATTTAATGCTATTATCTTAAAACATGTTAATGATATTTCGGTAACTAACAAATTTAAAAATTATGATTTAAAATTTTTTTTTATTAATTTAAACTGTTAAAAAAAGCAATTCATAATTATTCTGTAACATTTAAAATATGTTTAATTTCTTATTTATTTTATCTTATAAATATAAGATAAAATATAGAATAAAATTTTATTTTATTAAATATAAGATTGATTATCTAATAAAACATTTTTATATAATAAAACAAAATGTTTAATTAGATAATCAATCTTCTCCACCAGTAACAAATTAGTCCATAACAAATACATNAGTAATTTACCTGATAAGACAGACCTCAGAAAAATACTTTATGAGAGCTTTTATACTTTTATAAAGCTGTCTATAATGAAAATTAATTAACTAAGGATTTTTTTGCCCTGCCAGGGTGTGGCCGAGTTATCCGGAGTGCTGGGTTATCAAGAACCAAGTTTTCGAGGTTCTACTGTATAATCATTTTGGGATTTGCCTAAACTAACAACAATCAACTGATAATATTATACAGAATACATAAATAAGATTAAGATTAGTCAATAAAACCAATATTTCCTTTCATGGTAAGTACATTAAAATACTAAAACAATTAAAAAATCTGTAACTTGAAGGATTTTTAATCATAATTATTAATTAATACACAGGGTGTAACAAAAAACTGCCAATATTTCAGAGATGATTCTAGGGTCAAAAGTAAGATTTAAATCTTCTATAAACATTTTCCAAAATCTACTTCATTTGAGATATGGCCTGCCAAAAACGAAAGTACTTTTCAAATTATCTATCAAAGTATACACTAGAGTTGTCAACTTTTTAAAGTAATTTTGTATTTGTTTCTGCCTCTGCGAACAGATTGAGATAACAGAACTAAATGATCCTAAGTAGATCCTACTGTAATAAATATAAGCCAAGTCTTATCCACTTTAAGAATTTTCAGTATACATCCACTTTATAGTAAAAAGTAAATAGTAGGAAATCTATGTAAATTTATTTAGAACATCATTTCATTTTTTTTCACAAAACTAAACAAAATAATTTTCAAGAAAAAATCTCAAAATGTCCTCCACTGATGTGGAGGAAATTGAGATTTTTTATTTTATTTTATTTTTTTTTATTCTATTTATTTTATTTTATTAATTATTTTATTTTTATTATACAGAAATTGAACTCCTGAACTTGTCAAAAGTTCAATTTCTGTATAATAAAAATAAAATAATTTTCAACATTCAAACTGAAGCTTCAGTTTGTATGTGTTGGCAACATAGAAGTAGAAAACAGTAATATCCCTATGGCAAGAGGATAAAAACTCATTTTTCAATATAAAGATTTGGCAGGCCAATCAAAAAAGAAAAGAATTTAAAATCTTCTATAAGCATTTTTCAAGTTTATTTTTCTAGAATATATCCCTAAAATATTGGCACGAAGTTTTGTTACATACTGTATAAGTCACCTCAAGATTGTTGTTTGCTACCAGCTTTAACAGTTAGTGTAATCAGCAATTTAATTTTTTCTTGAATTTTGTAGGAAAATTAAACATTAAATATTAATTGTTTTAATTTTAAGCATCAGTTAACATTTAATGATGGTTACGTGTTATTAGCCATATGCTGAGAATAATTAAGAAGCCTATTTGTCCAAATAACTAACAATTAACTGAATCTTGATTGCAATAAACAATGTTTTTAAATAATATATTTCAACTTATACATTTTGGGACTTGCTAATTTTGATAACATTAACCATGATTACATAAGCAGAGTCTACTATATTTAAAGTTCTTTTTTAAATAAAAAAATTTTTCAAAAACTTTTCATGGGTAATCAATAACCTTAGAGGCCAATATCACTGAATAACAAATAATTATTTGTCAATATTCTTAATTTATTATTGTGTTCCTTCTAAGAAA
This sequence comes from Centruroides sculpturatus, assembly GCF_000671375.1. Taxonomy (NCBI): domain Eukaryota; kingdom Metazoa; phylum Arthropoda; class Arachnida; order Scorpiones; family Buthidae; genus Centruroides; species Centruroides sculpturatus. The sequence goes on along the minus strand of NW_019385745.1, from coordinate 474,087 downwards.
GAGAAAATACCTCTGAACTAAGCATAAACTAATCCCATGTTAAAACAAATTACATTTAAGAATTTAAATACAATTAATTGTAATTAGTTTGAAAGCTTTTAGATCATCATACTTAAAAATATTTATGTGAAGTTTAAACCTATTTAAAATAGGAATTAATAAAAAGTTTTATTATATAAAATATGAAATGGCATCTTTTGATTGATAAATTACAATAAAAATCACTTACCGTTTCATCTTTCCTTACCTGTCCTTGCTTGGTGTGGTCAGAGGCACAGTCTGGAATTATCTTTGAGAGTTTTATAATCCAATTGTTTATTTTATCCCTTCGTCTCCTTTCCACTAAAAATAAATTGTTGTTTAATTTTTCAGAAACTGACAGAAATAATATGTATAACATGCAGAACCTGTTCAGAATTATCAACACAAAGTTTTAGAATATTCATTGTTTTCAAAATTATAATAGTATTTTATTCAATTTTAATATTCTTTATTTTTTGACATTTTGTAAGTCAAAATTGATGATGATGATGATAGCAGAAAATGAGTTCAGATTGCATGTAATATTAGATGCAATCATATATGAATGAATTAAATTTTTAAAATGTAAATTCTCCAAATATTCATTAATATTTAAAAATTCAAAAAGTATTGTTGAAATTCCAATTTATCTTTAATGCTGTAAATGATGAATCAGAATTGTAGAAATACTGTATTTTTTTTTTTTTAAATCAAACTTCTTCAGAGTCAAATTAAGTTAACTCCATTTGATGTAGTTATAAAAACACTGAAAATGCTAATATAAAAATAAAACTTTTAAATGATGAATCACAGACAATATTAGCAGAGAAACAAAACATACAAAACAACTCACATAAAAAGGAAAAGCTATTCAACAGATATGTCAAAAATGATTGATTTCTTATACTACGACCAACCATAAACATTATCCAATCAGCTTATATTTAAACTACAAAAAGAGGATGATTCAAAGAATTATATTTCTACTAAAGTAAAAAGATTCATAAAGTTATGCTAAGTTAATAATTATAACATTTATTAATCTGACAATATGGAAAAACTGATTCAGTGTAGTGCTGAAAACTGAACCTCATAATTTACAAGATATGATGAAAAGTAAGCAACACAGTAATATACTGATATTTTAAATATTTTTTATTAGTAGGTGATAGTCTATATCAGTGATGGCAAATCCTGACCCAAGCAGACCATCTCACAGGTCATACAATGACCCAAATGGCAATTTCATGTTACCACATTGAACGTTTAAAAAATATTAGTTCAAGTTCTTATAAATTATTTGATAGTGTGAAACCAGAGTCCTAAAGCTGTCATGAAAGTCTTAAAAATCACTAATTATGAACTACAAATTATAAAAAAATATATAATTCAAATAAACAACAGAATATAATATTGTTTTGTTATTGGGCTGCAATTTGAAAAATTGTAGACCTATAAATTCCCACTGTCGTCCATCCGTCTTTCCTTAATCTCAAGAACGGAGTTAAACAGATGAAAGTCAAGACCAGATATGGAAACCTTAGGTCAGTGTTTCTCAACGGGGGCGATGTCGCCCCCATGTGGGTGTTTTTCCATGTTGAGGGGGCAATTATTAACAATTTATATTTTGGGAAATGAAAAACAATTTTTTGGGCGATATAGTAAAACATTATATTAAGGTTAATTAGATATTTTATTCATTATAGCATACAATAATTAAACAAATAACATTATACTAGTCACTAGTCTATTCAATGCACTATGAAATTGGCATTAGCCTTGACACTCGGCATCAGAATTTTGAAGTGAAGGGGACGATACAACGTAATAGTTTTATTGAAGGGGGCGATACTACATAATGGTTTTATTGAAGGGGGCGATACTACGTTGAAATTGGCGACGATTTGTTAGAGGTTGAGAAACACTGCCTTAGGGGAAGGAGACCCCGATTAACTATATATAAACTTCTGATGTAAACCAGTAGTAGTCCTGTTATTTCAATTAAAAAATTCCCCTTAAAGATGTTAGATAGACGATCAGCACGACTTGTTAAAGGAATAGTATGAAGTATAGGGGGCAAGCCACTACTAATTTGAGGTGAAGAGCATATGTTTTAAATTATATTAATTAAAAATTGCACCCCAGTATGGTGATGATGTCACAATAAATAACTGCTCGTAACACACAATATTTTCTTTACATTATATAGAATTTATTGTTATTTTTGTCATATATTGAGTTGTTCAGAAAATTCATAGCAATTTTTAATAACTGACAGTTAAGACACTGAGGTGAAAATTATTAGAATTATGCAAACCAATGAATATTACAATAAATGACCTTGAGATGCGTTCCTCCAAAAAAAAAAAAAAAAAACCATTAAGATTATTCAAATATCGTTTAATTTATCTCATTGCAAAAATGGATATGAACAATGTGCATTATCAACACATGTTTCTTTTTTTATTGTAAAGGCAAAAATGCTGTACAAACAGCAACAAAAATATGTCATGTTTATGGTGAGAGTGCTGTAGCAGAATCAACTGCTCAAAGTGGTTTGCAAAATTTAAAGCACGCAATTTCAACCTCGAAGATCCTCCCTGCTCCTGTTATTGAAGAGGACCAGATCAAAGCATTATTGGATAAAAACCCTCATTACACAACTCAAGAGATTGCAGACATAGTGAAGTCATCAAACAGTACTGTATTTCAACATCTAAAGAAGCTCAGATATGTTAGGACATTTGGTTACCTCACAACTTAATGGAAAATAACTTACTAGAATGCATCTCCATTTGTGATTCTCTTAAAAGATTAAATGAAAATGACCCTTTTCTCAAGCGTTTAGTGACAGGTGATGAAAAGTGAATTGTTTATAATAACATCAGCCAAAAACAATCAAGGGGTAAGAAAAATAAATCACCATTGAAAACTCTAAAGGCCTGTCTTCATCCAAAGACAGCCATGCTCACTGTCTGGTGGGATTGGAAAGGAATCCTGTACTATGAACTGCTTCCACAGAATCAAACAATTGATTCTGACAAGTATCGTTCCCAATTTGATAAACTGAATATGGCAATTAAAGAAAAACATCTGGAACTGGCCAACAGAAAAGGATAAAAAAGGCATTGTGTTTCACCAAGATAATGCTAGACACACATCTTTACAAACATGTCAAAAATTATTGGAACTAGGCTGGGATGTTTTCCCCCACCCCATACTCATCCAACCTTGCCCCATTGGACTACCATTTATTCTGTTCTCTGCAAAATTCTCTTCATGATAAAAACTTTGATACTTTGGAAACTTGCAAAAACCACACGGATCAGTTTTTTGCAGGAAAAACTGGAAAGTTCTATGAACAGGGTATCATAGATGGCAACATGTCATTAAAAACAATGGTGCATACATAATGGAATAAAAGTATTTTTTTAGTTTTAAAACAGTTTCTTTTATTTCTCTTAAAAATCACTATGAACTTTCCAAACCAACCAATAGATTATAAAATTAAAATAAAATTTGTAGGAACTTTTTGTTATTTTATAATTATTCAAATTAAATATTTGATCTATGATTTGGAGTTACTAAATTTCAAATTTTGTTTTAATCAACATTTGGAAAAAGGTTTGCCCCCAATTTCTTTAAAATGTGGAATATTAGTTAAATCAGTTGAATTACTATAAATTTATATGAATATGGCAGCTTATTTTTTATTCTTAAAACTAATGCCACTAATGTCTAAAGGTAAGCATATATTATTTAATAAATTTACTCATTCTTAATTTTGTCTCTAATCAAAAGTAATTCTATCAAAATCAATCATTAGTCAAGATACTTTAGAGTCAATAATAAAAATAATATCATATAACAATTCAATTATAGAAATTTTGAATACAAATATTGCACATAAGAAAAATCAAGATAAAGACAGCAGAAAAACTATTACTTTGTAATATTTAAATTCTAAAAATATAAATATTTTACAAACTGTAATATATTAATGATAACAATGCACATTAATTTTTCTCTTAGTTAAAACAAAATAAAAATTTTCTTATAATTGCATACCTTCATTATGAGTAGCCCGTCTCTTTTCATCTCTGGCAGTTTTTGATCCATCTAATTTTGGTGTAAATTGGTGTGTTCTAGGAGCCAGAGTTCTTTGTCCAGTCTGTAATACATCTTGTGGTGACATCATTACGTAAAATTGGCCTGAATACAATAAAAGAAATTTAATGTAAAATTTCAAAGATATAATGCTCATACATTTATTGTCAAGAAAAGTAAATTTCATAACTAAAATTTTCTGACAATGAATATAGAGTATATTTAATGCTATTATCTTAAAACATGTTAATGATATTTCGGTAACTAACAAATTTAAAAATTATGATTTAAAATTTTTTTTTATTAATTTAAACTGTTAAAAAAAGCAATTCATAATTATTCTGTAACATTTAAAATATGTTTAATTTCTTATTTATTTTATCTTATAAATATAAGATAAAATATAGAATAAAATTTTATTTTATTAAATATAAGATTGATTATCTAATAAAACATTTTTATATAATAAAACAAAATGTTTAATTAGATAATCAATCTTCTCCACCAGTAACAAATTAGTCCATAACAAATACATAAAATATTGCTAAACAAACACAAGAGTAAAAAAATTACTTGACATAGTATTAAAAAATAAAAACAAGAGTAAGAATAAATAAAAATACATTAAAAGTTGTAAATGCATGCTATATAACTATATTTAATTGTGAAAAGTCTTCATTTAGTAATGTTTGAAACTATTTGTATTTTGGAAAATACAATAAAAGTAGAATCTTTGTGAAATGCATAGTCTTTAAAAGAATTAAAAATGCATGGTAGGCTATGCAAATTCCACTGAGATGCTCTTTAACAGAGCCAATTTGTCTGGACATTATCATCTTACAAATACTTTAATGGTTATCAATCACAATATTTGACACATTCTTTAAGTGAGGGAAAACCCAATGTAGACTTGGCAATATTTGAGCAATGAGTAAAAGTTAGATTATAAAGTTCATTTAATGTTATAAATTTTTTTAAGTTCTTTTGAAATTCTAAAACAGAGGAACCACATCAAACTTCTGTGACAACTTTTTTTATAAATTGTGTCACAGAAGTTTGATGTAATGTTTTGAAATGTATGTTTAAATCAAACTGAAGGAGTATATTGTCCAAAATGTATCTTTGACATAATATCAACAATAAAGCACTTCCAAATCACTAAATAAACCTTATGCCTTGTCTGATTAGTCCATATCAGCTAATTTACAAATTGTGAATATAGCTTTTATATTCAGCATAATAAAAGAGCAGGTTGTTCAAAATTAAGCAAAATAAGTGAGAAATAGGTTAGCATTATTCAAAAACTATCAATATAGAAGTCAAACAACCTACTTATTAAAATAAGTAGTTTGTTTAGTTTGGAATATAATATAATACGATAATACTTTCAATTAAATTTTTTGAAAAACTAATTTAACAAAAACTGCATATGCCCTTTAAATTAATTCATTTAAGTTTTGTTTTCATGTTCTGAACTTACATAAACCATCATTGGCTAGGATTCTATCTATATTGTGTGCACATGCACATAACACTGGAAAACAAAATAATTAGCTTTAAAAATTCCTCTGTTCTAAATTACAAATTTCTTTTTTTATAAATTTTCAGGAAAATGAATGAATTCCTTGATGATTATTACTTGATATTTTCAAATTTTACCCTGTGAGGGAGAACCTATATTATTACAACTTTCTACAATACTTAATTATTAGTGTTGTAACGAATAGTATATTTGGCCTCAGGCCGAATACTCGGCCAGGAGCGTAGCCGAATAGCCGAATATTCGGCTTAATTAATGCACATACGAAAATTGGCGCGCAAACTGCATTATAGCCAGGACCTGCTCTCCATTGGCCCACTGTCACTACGCTTTGCCAATCGCATTAATTCTTGACAGTTCAGACAAGAGCGTCATGGCAGTATGTGATAAATGACAATATCAAATGTGAATAACAATGAAATGACCCACACGTGTAAATAACGGGAAAAGAACAGAGAAAGACCGCGAAGTGAAAATATGAAAATAAATATGAAATTGAGTTGATAGCATAATAGAACAAGTCAAAGCAGCTTATTGGTGCCAAATTTGCGGTCGTCAATGCCAAACAAGTGTTGTCATAGACTTCGGAAAGCTTAATGCTTGTAATGAAAGTCACTTAGCGTGCACGGGCGAAAGCCTGGGACCGTTCGGGCTATCAAGCTGTCTCGAATCTGCGAAATCATAACTGTGACATATACCAATGTCCTATCTGTCTCTTTTCTATGTTATCACCAGGCTATGAGTCACGTAATTATAAAATGGAAAAACAACAATGGAAAAGTGACGAATCGAAAGTATCGCGAGCGCATATTACGATGTATGCATAGGCATACGTGGACTAGAGCAATAGAGTAAAGATAAAGGGAAGAGCAAAGACGAGCGCTTAAAAAGAAGGACAGGCAAGGTCAGACCCTCAGATGTGTGACGATTCTCGAACGAATAGATGTGCTGTGCTGATATTTGTAATTATAAATTGTAAATACATGTGACTAATATTATTTTTTTTATTTTGTGAATGTTATAAGTTATAAATGAATATAAACAAACAACACTAACCCGATAACATTAAATCTAAATACCAAAATGATTAATTTACTATGTTTTCGTTATTTCTTACTCCTGTTTTTAAGTATTCAGTATTCGGCCGAATAGTGATTAAATATTCGGTATTCGGCCGAATAGCGAAAAATAGTCCGAATATTCGTTACATCCCTATTAATTATCAATACCACCTTCTGCTGCTGAGAGATGTTTATTAAAGCATACGTCTTCAATCTAATACAATAGGCCATCTTCAGAACATTACAAAATAAGTGGCAGGTAAAAAATGCTTGAAAATAGATTTGAAAATAGCTCCTAACTTATATAGTATTTTGAGAAATGATAAAGACATGCTTAGAAAAGAAAAAAAAGCAGGCATATATAGAATTCCATTTGAAAAATCAGCAATTGGTAATAAGCAGACTCTACTGGGGTCACAAGAAGGAATCTAACCATTAGACTTAAGAAGCACAAATATGACATTAATAAAGGGCACTGCAACACAATTTTGTCCAGTATGGCACAAGCAGAGGACTCTGATTAAATGAAATGAAGAAAGTATCCTCAAGGCTTAGCAATGAATGAAGAAATAATTGAAATTTATAAAAGCATATTAAGGGATGGTTGCATAAATGCCAAGGATACAGATGGACTGTCTTCTGCATGGAAATTCTGTATAAAAAAATTTAATATATAAAAATTTTTAGTTGGCACCTGCCCTTATATTTTGATGCATTTTTGATTATTTTATTATTTATATTGCTGTTGTTTTAGTTTGTTTATCATATTTTATTTATTTAATTGTTAATTTGTCTAATATTTTGTTTTAAATTTAAACATAAGCATTTGGATGTCCCTTCATTAAAATGTTCCATTTTTTGAAAAGGCATTAGAATTCAGTTACACCTGAGGATGGCCTATTGTAAGTGAAAACATTTGTGTTTTGTTTAATAAACATTTCTAAGCAACAGAAGATGATATTGATAATTCATTAAGTATTTCACAAAGCTTTCTACAATATTCCAAAATTATTTCAAAAAATAATAGAACAGGGAGAAAGAAGAAAATTATCGATATTAAAGAATACTTTGTTATAATATAAATATATTGTATTTTCAAGTATTTTTTAAGTTATAATATGTATTAGTTACAATATATTTGTATACAAAACCAACAAAAGTAAATACAGTAACCCCTCAGTTGTTAAGAGACAGATAAAAAGTGCAATATAACCAAACTTTTTTATGCAGTTCTAAGTTAATTTTAACTCGTTGTTTTGGTTTTATGCGATTTTAGAAAATTACGGAACGTATCCCTACTTTTTCAAGGCAAGTAAAGTCTTTTTTTATGCGAATTTTTTATATGCGCTTTTCTGTAGAACGTATCCACCGCATAAAACGAGACCTTACAGTATTGAACATCAAAATTTAAAAAATTACAGTGAGTAAAAACTCTAAAAAGCAAAATAAAGTTAGTACTGTATAAATATTTTAGCAATTTTCCTTCAGAAATAAAGAAATATTTTCTGTACACATTACTCCTGAATTCAAAATTTCACACCTTTATGCAAACTGACAGTATCCCTCAATTCACATAAAGCTGTGAAATTTCGAGTTTACAGAAACTTGTAAGTGAGGAGACAGTACTTAAAACCAATAAACAATTTTTAATATCAAAAGGAAACTTAAATGATAATTGATCTGTCTGCCTGTTTTGCTTATTTAGATCTTGACAAATTTATTGTTTCACCCGCAGTGGTAGTTTCAAGGACATTAGTAGAATAAAATACTGTATTTTGTTGCAAAAAGAAATTCAATGACAATTGATAATTTAAAATTTATTGATTCAAGTGCTTTTACAATTTGGAGGACCAAATAAAGAAAAAAAAAGCACTATATATCTGAATCCACCATATAACAAGGGGATACTGTATATAAAAATATGTCACATTTAAAGAAAAAATATTACAGTAGAGTCCCAGAAACTTTACTCTCAATAACTTGTGTCATAAAAAAAACCCCTGCAATTTAACTTATACTAATAAAAAGAAATTAAATGTATTCCATTGATACCTGGGTGTTTGTGCTTATTATCACTGGTGTGACAAGTCCTTATTCCCACCTCACATTAGTAGGTTTTTAATTAATTTAACTTATACTATCATAATTTAACACTAGGATCAAATAAGTTATTGTGACACTTGATAACAGCATCTATTCCATATGTTAACAAAAATTATAAGATTATTATTATATAACCCCCTTTTCCAAAGTTCCACCCGCAAAATGCCACCATGCAAACATCACTAACTCTACAGTAGCCATTGAATAGCCAATATTTTTTAAATTAAAATATAACTACAAATAGAAATAGTCAGTATTGGTACATAATTAACACATATGTATTGATATGTGCAAATTCATATATGTATATTAAAAAGTATTATAATTGTTTGAAATATGAAAATAAATTTTTGTATCCTTTGTAGCACAGTAATCATTTATTATTTGAATGTACTGTAAATTTTCATTCATGTTGAAGGTGTTAAAAGATTTTTAATAGATTAATTTGTAGTAATATATTATGAGTTATGAATAATCCAATCCAAAGTCTGCAAAACTCTTGATTTTCAGTAACTTGTTGACTTCTCAATCCACATTAAATCAAGTTACTAGGATTCTATTGTATTTATTTTTATGACAAACTAGAATACTTTACTTAAATTAATTTTATTTTATACAAAATACATTTGTTTAAAAAAGCGAGAGTAAAAAAAATGTTTCATAAATATATACAGGTTTATATTAATTCATAATTATTCCAGAACTACAAACTACATTGTTTATAAAACAAACAAATCATAAAATTAACAATAAAACTGATTGATACTCTTTTTAAATTCTAGAGATTGTTATTTTTTATACTAGCTTGGAAATATTCTTTTAATATGCTCTTATGATATTACGTAAGTTAAAATTTTTGTTTCAATGGCATTAATTATAAACTGGTCAAACCTTCATAAAAAAAATCTTGTTAAAAGCAATTGTAAATATATTAATCTAATGCACATTAGATAAAATGCAGTGTTACCTGATGTAGCTTAGAATTCAAAAGTTATTAAAATAAATCTGTTATTAAATTCTAAATCTTTCTGCAATTCTAAACTACAAACTAGCAACAGTTTGCTCAACTTTCCCGGCAACATTTAAAATTTGTGGCACCATCTTTTATCATATTTCATTAAAAATCTTTTTATTTTTCTAACTATTATAAAATGGCAAAAAGCTTAATTTTGAGGGTAGAGACAAGTTTTATAAAAAATTGTAAATGCTAATAATGAGTAAAATTGTCATTAAGTCTAACCCTAATGGAGATACATATGACCCTATAATATCCCCCAATCCCCTCTCGACCTTTAACCACCAAAATTTAATAGCATCAATCCCACTAATAAACAAAAATCCCTGCAAAATTTCAGAAATTTTCAATAGAAAGCACAGGAGTTATTAAGCTTCAAAAAGGATGAACAAAATCATGCCACTCATACACCCACAATCATACATACAGAAATTACCCTCCCAAACATTTTTGCATTTCTCGATGTTTCAAGGTGTCCTGAGTTCAAAAATGTAACAATCTATAAGTCGTTTTTTGCTGGATGGTCATACTTTATTATAACAGATGGAAAAAATAAAATTAAAATATAATTATGAAATTACTGTATCTGCTTGTACTTTGCTTTCATTTGATTTTAATAACAGAGTTAATATTGCAAACAGCAAAAGATTTAATGAAACTAGTTACTTTCAAATAATGCTTTATTTTAATAGATGTATATTATTTACAATGCTAAAATGAGAATCAATGAAAAAGCTTGAATTATTTATTGTCTAAAAAGCATCACTCATTCAATCATTTATTTTAAAATTTACAAATGATTTTCTTCAATAATTATAATATTTGATTCATAATACACTATTACATATTCTTAAAAATTTTTTGAAATAGTAATTTTTGAACTAAATCAAATTATTATTAAACAAATCATTTATTTGTATTTTTGATTCTGAATTTCTGAGAACTATTCAATTTAAAAAAGATTACCTTCTCCACCAGGCCCTCCATTTCCATTAGTTGCAGTAAAAGGATTTGTAATAATAGCCTGTGCAACCTGTTGACCAACTAAAGCAGCACCTGCAGATGATACAACTTGAGTAGCTTCAGTGGTTACTTCAGGTTGATGTGCTACTTGTACTACACGATAAGTCACAGCACCTGAAAATATTTTTTAAAGTATACTTATGTATATTTTATGATTTAAAAATGATATAAAAGTAAAATAAATTAATAGCAAAATGACAAATCTTAATGTTGTCAGATAATTGTCATTATTGAATATATATGTTATGAACAAAGTGATTAATACGGGCATTATGAATAATGACCAACAAAATCGGGCATTGTAATAAATTTCAATAATTTATCAAATTGACCGGCCATTATGAATACTGCTACCACCTAGTCGGGCAAAAGTGATGATAATACGTTGAGGAATGATCATCCGACATACGTTAGCAAATCAGAACTTACATCTTACTTGCTCATGCATATTGCATTTAGTACCAAATTTTAAATTTATGTGACCAGTAGTTAATCTTTCTTCTTTGACAAAAGTAATAATCATGGAGGAATCATTAAGTATGAATAATCACTTCAACAACCGATTACACAAGTTAATAGCAGAAAAAGGTGACAACTAGGGTTTATCAAACGGGATTCTGGAATCCCGGTTGTTTTTTTAACCCGGGAAATATCCCGGGAAATTTTTCTTATCCCGGGAAATCCCGCAAATTTCTTAAAAATTCACTTTTTTTCTTATTTTGTGTTAAGGTTGAGGAATTTTGCAAATAGAAAGCATAATTAACTCATTCACTGTCAGAATACATTTGTATTTATTAATTTTAAACCTACCTATTAGTTTTTTTTAAATTTTTGCTCGTTATAGCATGTCACAAATGGTCAATAATCAATATATAGCTTATTTGTGGCAGGACTATAAAAATTCTTTACTTGTCGGAACCTGTAATATCTGGAATAATTGTGCTTACGCTGTCTTGAGTTTTAACCATGCCCAGTAGCTTCAATAAATGCCTGACGCCAGATTGTGCAAATTGGGCAAGGATACAAACGAGTACAAAGTCTGCAAGTATGAAGTTTTTCTTCATAAACCTGATTATTAAAGCCAAATGAATTGCCGAATTATCGAGCTCTAAGCTTGATGCCGCTATTAAAGCAGCCAAGGTAGACAAATCAAGAATACTAGAGAGCGAAAGAAGTACTACAATCTCGAAAACGAACTCGAAATCTTCCAGGCTACAGGTGAAAAAACACATAATATCTGTCTTCTCTTAAATGCATTAAACACTATTCCAATCACATCAATTGAATCGGAAAGGGCATTCTCGGTGGCAAGACTTTTCATTACTAAAATAAGAATTAGAGTGAGTTATCGGAGTATTGACCATCTTTGCTTTTTAAAATCTTATAAAAGTTTGCAATATTTTGTATTATATTTTATTTAAAAAACGAAAATTACCTTCTAAATTAGAAGTTCATTTTTTTAATTTTTAACTCAATTCAAAACATTTTTTTTGTTGTTGTTGTATGCAGTTTCCAGCAAACTTTAATTAATTTTTTTCTATTTGTGAAAATTTCTACGTTATTTAAAGGTAATTTTTATTATAGGCCTATAGACCTTACACAGCATTATTAATATGATTTTGGAGGTTACAGAACTTTAAAATTACTTTAAAAAATGGAAAATAATTATATCATTTGATTTCAAGATATTTTGTATACCTTAAAAATAATTAATTCTATCCCGGGAAACAGTTCACTTTTATCCCGGAATCCCGGGACAAGCAAAAGACCGGGAAATGAGAAACCCTAGTGACAACAATCAAATTTTTACAAAATCAGCATATTTGTCAATGATACAAAAAGTGAAAGAGTCAAAAATGAAAGTTACTTCTAAATACACTCACCAAAAACTGAAACTGTAATATTCACAAATCACACCTTTCATTTTCAAATCACATTTCAATATTCACAGATCTTTTTTTGATGTTTATTTGCTGGAAATTTTGAATTTAGGTGTGATTTGTGAAAGTTACTTCTAAGTTACCAGAAGAATATCAGCGTTTACGTAGATATGACGTTGTATCTATCAGAAATTTAGACAAATTAATTATGCCTGTAAAAGAAGGTAATGTGATTAAATATTATGTTCACAGGGAAGAAATATTTCAGATATTGCACGATGCACATACTGCTATTAGACATGGCGGTAGAAACCGAATGGAAAAAGAATAAAGTACAAAATATAAAAATATTACAAGGGAGATGATCATAATTTATTTGGACTTGTATGAAATCTGTCAGAAAAAAAAGAATAGTTCCTAAGAAAGGCTTAGTAGTTAAACCAATTTTATGTAATAAAATGAACTTGAGATGTCCGGTCAATCTTACAGATATGCAGTCACAAGCAGATGAGGAATATAAATTTATACTCGTGTATCAAGACCATCTAACTAAATTTGTTCAACTACAACCATTAAAAACCAAAAGGGCTGAAGAAGTATCACATGTTCTTTTAGACATTTTTTACAATTTTCGATGCACAAAGTATTCTACAAAGCGATAACAGCAGAGAATTCGCCAATAATATCATCAAAGAAACGTGTAATATATGGTCCGAGTTAAAAATGGTGTGTGAGGGTCAGAAATTTTGTGTTATAAACTTTAAAATTTTCCCAAATTTTAATTAAACTTTAAATGCAACTTTATTGAGACGGAACGAGTTATATAAAATTAAAAGAGATAAGGGAAACATAAAATCTGGTTAACCTTCGATTCCCACGAGTTGGGTTCCTTGTTGAGATGAGTACATCTTTGTGTTACGATTGTGTCACCCATCACCTCATTGGTCCAAGGAGATCGTCATCCCTGACGAAATTGGGGAAAGGCCCAAAAAGAGAACTTCGTATAGAACAGAACAAGGAATTCATGTAGAACTGGAGAATAGTGATTTTAAAACCGAAAAAGCTATAGAACTTGCGACAGATTTCATTACTAAAAGTTTGGTAACGATAACCGAAATCGTTGATTCAAATTGTAGCGAATGATCCAGATTTTGAAAGCAGTGCAAAAGCGAAACGAGGTGTTTTGAATGCAATCTTCTGCTACGCACATTTGCTTAAGGAAAGAAAAAAAAAGCGACAAATGAGACTACACGACTTTATCGCAAAAATACAAGAATTTCAGAAAATCCACGACCTTCATCACAAAAAACGAACTTAACATTACTTTGTGCATATGTTTATGAGTTATTTAACATACAGGNAACCGAAATCGTTGATTCAAATTGTAGCGAATGATCCAGATTTTGAAAGCAGTGCAAAAGCGAAACGAGGTGTTTTGAATGCAATCTTCTGCTACGCACATTTGCTTAAGGAAAGAAAAAAAAAGCGACAAATGAGACTACACGACTTTATCGCAAAAATACAAGAATTTCAGAAAATCCACGACCTTCATCACAAAAAACGAACTTAACATTACTTTGTGCATATGTTTATGAGTTATTTAACATAAATTATCATGCAAATTAATATAAAAATAAATAAAAATAGTAAAATTTGTTTATTTTTAGTCGCGTGTTTCTCTTTCCCTATTTAATCTGTGTTAAATTGACCTCGTTTAACGTTGTTTTACTTAGTGCTTTGTCGTCTAGGAAGTCATCCCCCACTTTAAGCAGTATATGATTATATACAATATTTTAAATGTTTTTTTAAAAAGGAGTTTACAACGAAGTTAAGCCTGCCAAAATATATTTCAGTAATTTTACATAGACGAGACATTTGAGAAAACGAAAGACAGCTGTTGAACAAATGCTCCTGTTGAATCAACAGATACGGAGATTACAAGGAAATACACGTTCAGTAAAAGAAATCATGGTCTGGCAATACAAGAGAAGAAAAGATCAGAAGTTACAACAATTATTCAGATACTCCACATTAAGTGAAAAACGAGTGTGGGAAAGTCAGTGAAGAGTAGATAAGACAACTCTAAAAATATCAAAACTATTAACTAATATATTGAAATTATGACTAGAATACAATAAGCCATTTAATGTCAAACAAATTAATGTAGTATCCGAAATTGATAAAGCAGTAAATCAATTTAAAATAAAACAAGATGGTAAAATAGTGTGAAATCCGGAATTTTTACCGAATTTTCCGATTAATATCCCGCATTTTTCTAAACCCCCAATTAAATTTTCCTTTAAATTCTAACTAAAACCTAACTTAAAAAAGGGAAAAATTCCAGTCTCCCCTTTCGTTTAAAGTAAACATCCGTCCATTTCGAAAATAATCCCCCATTCCAACTCCAAAGTTGATAGTTAGCATGGTCCCGGGAACAACTTTGACTCATCCGAGTACCTTTTACCTCACAACAATTAGTCACATGATCATTCTCCCACGACGAAACTATAAAAGCCGCTTGCTTCCCTCTCTCGGGGGAGTCGTTCATAAGCCGCCAACTACAATTTTCTCGAATATTGTATCCTATTGATATATTGTGTCCTGAGAAACTATTATCCTTATCCTACCAGTTCGTAACCCGTTGGATATCATAACCTTTTTCCTCAAGAATATTTAAAGACATAAAGAGGTATGGAACAAATTTTTGTGAACTCTCTCTCGGCCCTTCGCGGTTTAGGGACTCAGAAATTTCCCTCGATAATAATTATTGTACCGTCTATGTAGATAGCTAATAAATCGTTGTTTCCTTGTTAAATTGGTGACCTGAGTTTACTCGTATATCGCCTGTCACCTTACCGACGGCCCTCCTCCCTCCTCCACTCGATCCTAACAATTAAATCCCGTTACCGCGGGATAGGGAAGAAGAAACATTTAAGCCATCTTGACAGTGAGCAGGTTTAACGACATGTCGCAGGAAAGGGAGACCTCCAACCTCCCCGGCGGTTCACAATAGTATAAAACATCAAATAAAAGCAGATATTGAAAAATTAGACAAAAATCCTAAAAAAAAAGGTGAGATGATAATAATTGGTAAATAATGAAAAAGTAATCTAAAAATTGTATAACATTAAAAACATATTAAAAGAAAAATAACGTAACTTTAACTAAAGAAGATAAGACAGATCAAGTTACGAACGAATGGAAGGATAAGAAAAATCGGAACTTGTGCTGCCGGATGGATTTATGGAACTGACAGAAAACACAATAGAAAAAAATAAAGAAATGGTTTAAAAAGAAAGTCACAAAACTATATACACAACAAAAAGTTACATCAGGTGAAAAGAAAAAATTCTTAATTCTAATGATATTAAAGATCAACACCTTAAAATTAGACTTGAGACTCATAAAGCTAAAGAAATGTGTAGACAATTAGTGAACTTTAAGTATACATTATTATTTAATTTAGAATCTTTTATTAAAAGTGAATTTAAAATTATTACAGTTTCACCTTATCCCATAAAAATACAGTTATTAAGACGAATAATGTATAATAAGTTAAGATAAAATCTAGGTATAAGTTACTAAGTCTAAATGTACTCATCAATAAAGAGAAAACAAATTGAAAAACGTTTACTTTATCAAGATACACACAATTGGTTACTATGATAGATACTAAATTATCAAGAAGACTCGAGCAGCTGAAGGAGTAACAAAAATTACATCTGAGAAATAAAGAACAATGGAGAGCTCATAATGGAACCTGAAACTGATCTGACGATAGAAGAATGCCAAAAACTCTCGAATAAAGAACACCAAAAAACAAGACGAGATATGTTTTCTTCTGAAAAAAAAGATTAATGTCGATATCTGTTATTAAACATATTTCGAAGAAGTGGGATGATGTCAGAACGACGGTCTTAGAATGACATCCAAACCAGGTTCAGATTAATAGGTTTAGGGATGTCTATCTACAATTACAATGCTATTAATTGCTTCTGAAAAATCTTGAAGAAGAGAGAAAAGAAATCGACATTGGAGAGATTCTTTAACCCCATAAACGGAGAAGACATGACTAATAAAAATGCAAGATTGCATATACTGTATATGTATTTTTACTATTACATATAAATAAACGTAATAAATAAAAAATATAAAAATAAAACATTCGAAAAATGAAATAGTATATATTTTTTTTTTATTTTTTCGAAACTCCGAAACGAATAAATCAAATTCTCATAAAAACCAATGGTAAATCGAAAATCGGTTAACGAACAAAGTCTTGGAACGAATTATGTTCGTTAACCGATCATCCGCTGTAATTACAAATAATGCTGTATTATTGACAGTAAAAAAATGATATTCACACAACAAAAAATAAATTCAATGCAATTTTTGACATTTCTGCAGATGAAAATTGTAACGTTTTGTGGGTGAATTGTATGATTGTATTACTGTGTTAGAGCGTAAACGTGTTTAGAAATGCCGCGCTGTGCGTGGGATGACTGTATATGAGTGTAATTTCTTTTTTCCAAAATATTCAGAAGTGTCTCTTTCGAGAGGCGATGATCATTTTCATATATGTTGGAAAATATGCAGCTAGACAATGTCTACAGAAATTAATGCGTCATGTTTTCGAAACGCTTATAATGGAGCAGAAATTCTGTTCAGAAGATTCCTGTTTATTGTAACAGCAATACAAGAAAAACGAGAAAAATACCGTAAATAACGAAATAAAATCTTGCCTTTTATATTATTTTATCAATTTGTGCGTTATTTCGAATAGATGAAGGACGTCGTATTTCTTCTGCGCTAAATGTCGACTTTCACTGCGATGTTAAACTTGTATACGAACGGTTTGTAAAACTAAATGAAAGGTTTTTTAAGTGACATGCCTGTTAAAAGTTCGAAATCTATTTAATAGAATAATTGAAATTTCCTCGTATGAATAAAGTATTGGTAGAGTTTCAGTTAATAATTACGTTTGATTTTTCTTCTCACGAAAGTAATAAATTATTTTACTGAAAAACTAGTTTTTCTTTCATTAGAAAAGTAAACATCTATAAGGAAATAAAGAGGAATTTTGTATGTAAATTTATATATGATTAATGTTTAATGAGATAATATATACACCAATTCAGTATCTGAATTAATGTACGATAATTATTTACTAATTATTATTTATTATTTTCTAACGCAAATAGTGTTTATATAATTTTCCAACATCGTTTGTTCAAGTTTTGCGCTCATTTTCTGTTAGGCGTGAGTAATGTTTACTTTGTATTTTTGCTCCATACATTGCATTAGGCGCGCAAATTTCTGCCAGAATGTAGGACATCGACACTTTGATATCAACGTATCTTGAAAACGAAATCATGGACACACATCAGTATTATATTGTCGATAACAAACTGAATTATACGTCATATAGAATACACGCTAGCGATAAACTCATGCGATTTGTTCGATATCGGTTTGTCGCTTGCGCTCGTATTACGATACAAGTTTGTATCTCGAAAACAACTTCACACACCACCCACTTTTTATTACATTTTTAGATTCCTCATCATATTAAACGGAAAATAGCAAATTTTTATCAAAATCGATCTATTATATTTCGAAAACGAGCACATTTCCTAAGGCACCTAGAAGATGATTGCTAATACTTCACATCAATTATCAAAGACAATACAAGGAAATCGTGCTTGTTAGATGTAATCAGTTACATATAATTTACAAATTGTCCTGATTAAAAATTTATGTCCTGATGTTTAAATAAAACGTGTTAAGAATAATAATAATATTAATTATCATTAAATTCCTGAAAAATAAACGAAATAAAGTAATTTTTTTTCAATTATAATTATACTTAGTTATCCTATGTTTTATTTTATTATTATTATGTTTTTCTTTCTTTCTTTTAATGGTGACAACTGGATAAAACCAGTTCTGCTCTGTCGCTTGTTACATACTTTTTATTGTATATTATATTAAATTTTTAGAGTAAAATGTAACAAAATCTCCTAAATTTCACGCCACAAAATACTCTGCCAAATGAGGTAAATATAATTAATTTTTTTTACATTCAGTTATAAAGGACAGAATTAAACTGTATTGACAATTTCAAAAGAACTTTTAATAAAGAACTAAACCATGTGACATACAGTATTGTCCGGGCGTATGTTGTCACCATAAAGTAAACATTGTAGACCACGCGCGCTAATAGAAATGTCGATTTCTGACAGTTAATCAAAGATTAATGAAGAAAGGATGAATAAAATGTTTTAAAAATATCATTTAATAACAAATGTAAAAAATAAGTAAATTAAAGTATTCTCTGTATATTATATTATAATTTAATTGTGTCATTTTAATTTTGCTACTTGTTTTTATTATTGCCATTGCATTCGGTAATATACGGGATGTTGGATTTACAAAAAACTTAGACCAGAATCTTTTTTGTATGTATCAATTTCGAAAAGAGATTTTTGGGGGTGACATGAATTTCCGCAATGGATGTCACCAACGCTAATGACGTCACTAGTCCACTAATAGCCGAGTAGATAAAACAATGAATAATTGTAATAATCGCGTGTTCGTATATGATAAACGACTTGCCACGTGATTTTCGAGTTTTTTTGCCAGTTGTCTCACATATAACTAAAAGGCGTTTTCACGTAGAATATTCTCCCGTAAGGCATCACAGAATAATAATTATTGGAAAAAATTCAAGGTAATTTTACTTCTTATCTTTATGTAAATTAAGTTATATGAAAAAATTTAAAAATTAAATATTTACTCGAGAATAACTACGAATTTTTGTTATAATTGTTAACGTGTAAATGTTTAAACGCATTTAAAATTTAAACAACGAATTTAACATTTTAAATTTTAAATCAAAAATTTAATTTTTTTTTCATTAAAAATTTACATCATTGTTTTATTACAAACTTCTTTAGTGTTAATTTTATCCAAAACATTGAAAAAATAGGAAAAATAATGAAAGTAGAACAGGAGAAAAGTGTGAATGTATTTTTGCTCGATTTCTCGGTATTTATAATTATTTAACACATAATATTAACCGACATTAAAAATTTGCATCATTGTTTTCTATTACAAATTTGTTTTGTGTTTATCGAAAACGTTGAAAAAATAGGAAAAATAATGAAATGAAAGTAGAACAGGAGAGAAGTGTGAAAGTATTTTTGCTCCATTTCTCGGTATTTATAATTATTTAACACATAATATTAACCAACATTCTGCAATAAAATTGATTTATTATTATATCATTTCCTATCATAAAATACAGTAGAGCATCGATTATCCGACTCAATTGGGGACTCGGGTTGATCGGATATATAAAGTTCTGCTTTCTAATGAAGTAATAAATAATTATAACAGGAGTTGACCACAGTGATATATGAGATGTTGATTGTGTAGAAGTCAATTGTGCTGCTTATAACATCTATGCTGATGTAAAAGTAGGGATTTTTAACCTTTATAAATATTGATGTTTTAAAACTTTGTAAAATGATTTTGGTTAACCACTCAAACAAGCTTACTAATACAAATACAATAAATTGATTAATTAAGATTGCTCTGCATATTATAAGTATTTATATAAAAACTATATATACACAAAAGATAATTAATTTCTACAGATGATAAACATTCATTACATTTGTTCATCATTTAGTCAATATAATTTTAAACTTTTAGAAGGAGAATTAATGTTTGAAATGATATTTCAAACATTAATTTTCCTTCTAATCTATTTTAATGAAAACTGCTGAAACAAAATTTGGATATTAAACACTTTCTTCATTTATCATTTTGCTAAAACAGTCATTTTAAAATCTTTTCATTTACCAATATCTGTAACTTGACTTGAACAAAAACATTCATTATGAACATATCATATTCAATATTGTAATTAGATTAAATTTTTTGTTATGCTCAAAATATCCAAGTCTGAGTTAGTTACAGCCAAATGATAAAATTTTCTGCATTACACCATACTATTTTAACAACCATAATTTTTTGTGGATAATCTCATACAGTGAAACCCCGGTTAACGAACGTCCTGGTTAACGACCAAATTGGTTAACGAACTATTATTTTGCAAAAATTTTGTCTTGGATAACGAACAAAATTCGGATAACGAACTTAACGGGTTTTTGTGTAAAATTTGTAAGCTTGCCGACTTTTAGGGAAAATCAGTTAATCGTGTGTCGGTGATGGTCTAGGGCCCATTCTTACGTTGGTGGTGGCGGAGGAGACAAAGATGACAAGTATTTTACAGTGAAAATCGTTTATTAAAACGGAAGATGCTTATATATTTGAGGTAGTTGGAAATGGCTTATCTATAGTATTTTCTCTCGGCACTGAGGAGTGGCGTATCGCTGGTCCTACAATAGTGCAAGCTGATCAGTCGTAGCCCCAGAGCAGAAGAGATGGGTTCGCTTGGTCACAGAAGCGACGGTAGGTGACAGAGCTGCAACGACTGGAGCGGTACGCGAGACACAACACAAATTTTAGCGGGCAAGACTTCAGGCTTAATCCAGATAAAGACGACACAGATTAATCACCATAGAATTTTTAGGAAAACTGCGTTTTGACCTTGAGATTCGGGGTTNGTTCCTTGTTGAGATGAGTACATCTCTGTGCCACGATTGTGTCACCCATCACCTTATTGGTCCAAGGAGATCATCATCCCTGACGAAATTGAGAAAAGGCCCAAAAAGAGAACTTCGTATAAAAAGGACAGGCACAATGAGTAACGGTGTGGAAGTTATTATTTAATTGTGTGTGTGTGTGTGTGTGTGTGTGTGTGTGTGTGTGTGTGTGTGTGTGTGTGTGTCGCTGAGTTCGTCTTCAAAAGACTGTTCCTGTCACCCATCACCTCTCCTCAACGACTGAACTGGACAATATCAATTCACCTATTTAACTCCAAACTGTGGGACTTTATTTGCTGTTAATGGATCAACAGTAATATAATGTATTTATCCTGCCCGTGCACTATTGTAAGCTCTCTCTCTCCACGTTAACTAATCTCGAACTCAATTATAACTAGCGATTCACGTAACTTATATTTAGCTATTAACTTGTAACCTTAAATTTGGATGTATAAATAACGTAGCTTTCATATAAATAAACGGTTGTTTATGTTTAAAGCAACTTTGAGTGCAGTTTCTTCTGTTATTCTCTCTGTTCATTCCATTCCTGGTCCAAACCTCGTATGTAACCGCTCGCACGAACTTGTGGTCTCTGTATCGACCTAAGGATACAATGGTGTCATTCTGACAAGGTATCAAAGAGGTACCTACCCAACAGTCACAGGTGCATGGAAAGCCTAAGCATTCACAAAGTCAGGGTTCAGTAGAAAGATATAATCAAGACGTAGAAAATGTGCTTAGTCCTTGGTTGGAGACTAACAATACTATGGTCGGAAGGATTACGTTTTGTACAACTAATGAAAAATCGAGCGCATCATTCTGGTATAAATTGCAGCCCCTATGAGGCCATGTTTGGAGCAAAGTTAAAAGTTGGACTAAAGAATTTTATACCCAATAAATCGTTGATCAACGTTAATACGGAAGAGGATCTAGAGAGACTTTTTAAAACTATCGACGAAGTAAGTCAAAGTTGCTCAAACTCTAAAAGTCCAGGTACCGTCCAAGAAAACATTATGAAAGATTATTTGATAATGCCACCCTTACATAGCAATATAACTGATAAAGATCTATATCGTCTTCACATGAAAAAAATCTAAACCAGGATGTTATTACTATTACAGAATTGGTGAATGAAGAAGAAGAAACAATCCAAACAATTGATCCAAAAATAGAACAAAAAATAATAAGAAGTGTGTCTAAAACAAGGGAGATGGCTTTGTTTAATCTTAAAAAGATATGATTAATACATCAAATTCCAAATACACAGCAACTAATGTTGGTGATACAGTAAGGATTCGTGTACCAGATGTAGACCGAGCCCGCAGTGATGAAAAAAATATTTTAGGTGTTGTTGTTGCGATTAAAGATAAAAACCTTTACAAACTGGGTACCAAACATGGCATATTAAATCTATTATATTCCAGAAACCAATTTACTGTTTGTAAAGAAAACTTCATTTCGGTTGGAGATGTACTGGGTACAGAAATTTCGCTTAGAGAATGTGCAAGAATGTCATCAATTTCTGGAGGCCAAGGCTATAGTCGATGCTGCTGCAAAATTGGTTGCAAATCTAATAGATGCAAATGCTACAAAGAAAAAACATTATGTAATTCCAAATGTCATGAAAATCTTAATTGCTCAAATAAATAACTAAAAAACATTTAATTTTTTATATAATTTATACCAAAAATTGTTAATAATACTTTTCATTAATATTAGTTTAATTAATATTGTTAATAGTAATTTGATATAATTTACAAAAAATAAATATTTCTAAATGAAATAAGTGGCGGTTTTTTTAATCAAATTTAAAATTCTGTACTAAACACGATATGCACACGCAACTCAGAGTGCCGATTGGCTAGTGTATGTCAGATGATCAAGCCTCAACTTATTATCACTTTGCCCGACTAGGTGATAGCAGTATTCATAATGACCAGTCAATTTGATAAATGAATCAATATTTATCACACTGCGCACCCTATTTGGTCATTATTCATAATGCCCGATTAATCACTTTGTCCATAACATATACACAATAGTAAAATCAAATCAATTACACATCTGTGTTTAACCTGTTAATGTTGAAATTGTAAGAAAACATTAAGAAATATTATATAAATTTATTATAGATTAAATAAAATCTGGTATACAGTTAAGTATTTACAATTTAATAATGATAATAGTAATAAAGAAATTTAAACAATTTTATAAAAAAAACAAAACATTTAGAACATGACCATATAAAGATAAAATAAGATGATTTCTATTTAATAATGCTAATATAAAAAAACCGGTTAATTAATTTTTCATTACCCACAGTTTATAACCAAACTGAAATTATTTATGGTTTTCAAACAAATTTTAACTCCTATAATCAATAAAGCATGTTGATTATGATAATTATATTAAATACATGAATAAGTATGAACATCTCAAAACCCAAATATTTTATACTAAAGTAGCCAGATTTAGCTTAAATTCAGTAATTGTTTGGTTTCAATATAACTGATATCTAGATTACTGAGATTATAAATTAAACTTTCAGGCTAATTTCCATCATTATACATTTTTATTGATTGTTATATTACATATGATTCTATCTATCTTTTTACCATTTACATTAATATAGAATTTAGAGAAAATTATTTTCATGCCATGTACAATTATAAAAATATTGAAGCATGTTACTTACTATACAATAAAGCTATAAAATAACATGTACTCAGTTTGAAAGATATTCTCAGAAAATTTTCTTATGATTACATGAGTTTAAACCTCTAGTGTCAATCATACCTTTTGACATGAAGATTATACATACAAATAAATCAAACAAACTTTTAATCACACTATATCATGTATTCTAACTGGAATTTCTTGAGGAGGAAGACAAAAACAACTTTCAAAATTTTTTTACATTGGTAGTTTACTATTTTCCTCACTAAACTTTTCAGACATTTTTAATCATCATCAGGCAAACATTACACATAGAACATCACATTTTATACTTTTCTTTAAAATTTAATTTGTGATGTTCCAAGTAAAGATTGCTTGATGTATGTTAAAAACATCCCAAAAATGTTAGTGAGAAAAGTAATAAACTGTTGGTACAAAAAGATTTTGAAAGTGGTTTTCAACAATAAATATTTGATTTGATTGTTATATTAATGATCAATAGCTCAATAACAAAAATAAACAACAACACTCTACACGATCTTTTAAAAATCTTGATATTTTAATCTAAATGGTATAAGTTTATATAAATGCAATATCATTTACAACTATATTCATGTAAATACAAAAACACTACTTCTTGTGAAACTGATGTAAATATTAAACATCTAATAACCAACATATTCAGCAAAAAAATTTAATAACTGACAAACATTTACAAGGTCATAAAATACAACCAACATATCACTAAGATTTGCAAACAACTAGCAAGGGCCAACAACATCAAGAATGCATACAAAACAAGCCTCTCTATATACTCCTTACTTAAGAACACTAAAGACTCCATCAATAAAGAATGCCTTCCAGGAGTATGTTCTATTCTTGTAACAGATTTGACCAAAAAAAAAAAAAAATGTACAATACTCTTATGTCAGCAATCTTTGACTTTTTGATATTTGCCACTGAAACTGTATTCATCTCTTTTAAAATTTGTAGATTCCTATTAATGTACTATATTTGTATATACAGTAATCTAAATTTGATTATGACCATTGAAAATGGTCAAAAATATTTGTTAGTTATTCTTATTTCTGGATATTTTTTCTATATTAATGTAAATGGTAAAAAAATTGTTATATTACATACATATGATTCTATCTAGCAATAAAAATGTATAAACATGGAAATTAGCCTAGAAGTTTAAGTTATAAACACAGTAATCTAGCTATCAGTTATATTGAAACCAAACAATTACTGGATTTAAGCTAAATCTGGCTACTTTAGTATAAAATATTTGGGTTTTGAGATGCTCATACATATTCATGTATTTTCTATAATCATCATAATCAACATGCTTTATTGATTATCAGAGTTAAAATTTGTTTGAAAACCATAAATAATTATATATATATGTTTGTTTGACATTTAAATTAATTCAATTATTATGAAGAAATATTGTTTCCATAATAAGAGACACACAGAGATGACAATCATTTCTACCACAGTTAAATATGATCAAAATAATTCAATTATCATGTGAGTAATGTTAAGAATAAGTTATATTAAAAAACTAGCTAAACAGTTCATGACAAAATTTTATTCAATTTAAATAATATAACATCTAAAAAGTTACTTTAATATTGATTATCAAGTATACTTGATTTTGTAACCTTAAAAGTGACAAATAACACAGGTCCCAGCTGCATGAAATATTTTTGCTGAATTATATGTTTTAAAGATCGGCAATTCTAAAAATGACTTCCATAACACCCCATCACGTATAAGTTTTTTGCAAAATAAAAACAAATTTTTGATAAAAACTATTGCTTATTGCAATGAACTAAATATATTATATTTTCTTACAACTAATCAAAAAATTGTTTCTGATATTTATACACAATTTTAGGTCTACTCCTTTTTATCACGACACCTTTTCTTCTTCTCTTTGATGCTTCTCCGAACTCGTTTCCGATTTCCTTCTCTGGTTTCTCGATTGAGCATCCAACAGTAGTCAGCTAACATATTGACATCCCATTTTCCTTGGTAACGTCTCTCGATATCACGGACATCCTGGTGAAATTTTTCACCCTGTTCTTCACTGTAGGCTCCCAAGTTTTCGGGAAAATAGTCAATATGGGAGTGTAAGAAATGAACTTTTAAGCTCATCTTGTATCCTCAAGCTTCATACGCTGTCAGCATGTGTTGTACAATGGTTTTGTAGTCAAGGTCCTTAGTATTCCCCAAAAACTTATGCACTACATTCTTGAAAGAGTCCCATGCTTCTTTTTCCTTT
>NW_019385745.1:434797-443711 GCF_000671375.1 Centruroides sculpturatus | reverse complement strand
TAGGGTCCATTCGTACGTTGGTGGTGGCGGAGGAGACAAAGATGACAATTATTTTACAGTGAAAATCGTTTATTAGAACGGGAAGATGCTTATATATTTGAGGTAGTTGGAAATGGCTTATCTAAGTATTTTCTCTCGGCACTGAGGAGTGGAGTATCGCTGGTCCTACGATAGTGCAAGCTGATCAGTCATAGCCCCAGAGCGGAAGAGATGGGTTCGCTTGGTCACAGAAGCGATGGTAGGTGACAGAGCTGCAACGACTGGAGCGGTCCGCGAGACACAACACAAATTTTAGCGGGCAAGACTTCAGGCTTAATCCAGATAAAGACGACACAGATTAATCACCATAGAATTTTTAGGAAAACTGAGTTTTGACCTTGAGATTCGGGGTTTTTATAGTAGTTTTTCCTCTTTGTCTCCTTACGATTAGTCCTGCGTCCCATTCCTCGCTTCCCGATTGTTTCCTTCTTTGTCTCCAAAACCGAAACCAGATCAGGTCACGAGAAAGGTTTGTTCCGAGGCATTTATTTGACACCTATTCGTCGACTCTGATCAGAGATTGTCGATAAACCTATAAGCCTTTCGCTCACAATTTAGCCTGTTGTTTCTGCTATCTGTCATTTTAAAACTTTAACGATCGTGTGTGATGTTTTTATACCAGTCAAATCTTTTCCCTTTTCCGAAAATTTAACCTAAATCGACTGTTTATGAGCACGTTTTCCTATATTTTCATTAAAGAAAACCCATTTTACAAATAAAATTACAAAAATACTGACGGCTAGAACGGATTAATTGCATTTGCATTAATTTATATGGGAAAAATTGCTTCGGTTAACGAACAATTCAGTTAACGAACGGACTTGTGGAACGGATTACGTTCGTTAACCGGGGTTCCACTGTATTTAAAAGTCAATTTGACAGTGTGTTTGAGTTATCTGTCAATTTTAACAATCAATTACAAACTCTAAACAGCTTCTTAATGTAGAGGACGTGGTTGCTGTATCATCAAATGCAGTGTGTAGCGTCTGTGTAATCCAAAATGAGTTGGTAGACGAATGGACAGCAATTGGTTAGAAAACGTACGTTTTATTTAAAAAATTCCTAATTCCTAAGCCAACCCGAAATGCATATGAATTAGGAATTTTTTAAATAAAACGTACGTTTTCTAACCAATTGCTGTCCGTTCGTCTACCAACTCGTTTTGGATTACACAGACACTACACACTGCATCTAAACAGCTTATTTTTCTTGTAAAGTCACAAAGTATCTTTAAAAATCACAAAAAATCCTTTTGTGCTGCTGCAAGTATTTATCTGGTTTGGCTTGTTTTTCTTGGCATAAGAGCCACATAGGATACGTTGCACCATGAAAATGGTGTATAAAAGATAAATGACAAATACATACAAAATACAACAATAACTATAAAACAGGTATAATACACTATAAATAAATACATCTAACCATACTGTTTGCAATAAGATAACAATAACAAAAATTTAGAATTATAATATAAAAGAAATAAATCATATTTGTTTATGTACATTAATGACATTCAGAAAGTCAAACAGAACATCAAGATTTGGCTTTTGGCTAAAAATTCTTGACAAACTTGCATTTCTAAAATGGCATGTACAAGCCCTCTCAAATTCAGAGCATTCATATTCATACAATATGTGTTTGACACTTAAAGTACAGTTGCAGTATTGGTATACTGGTTGTCTTCACTCTTCAAAAGGTATTGATGAGTCAGCTGAATATGACCAATTCTCAAATGTGTAAGAATTACTTCAGATATGTCATAAACCTCATTAGGTCCAATTTTCTATCAAAAGCTTCATATAGTTTATTGTGGACTTGTTCATTCCATATGTTCTGCCATATATATGCTAGTTGTTTTTTAAAGACTGGCTTCACATCATTGCCTTCAGCAGATATTGGAAGCATTAAAGGACTAGGTGACTTTACAGCTGCATCAGCTTGGTCATTCCTCTTATACCTACATGGCCTGAGATCCAACAGAATTTGAGAGGAAAATTCATCACACAGAGATGGCAAATGAGTTTACAAACTTTAATTAGTAGTGTGAAATAGTTTTAGATGAGATCAAAGCACTAAGTCAGTGTGAATAACACAGCAATGATGACCTTTTCTCCTTATATGTTTTAAAGCTAAGTATCAATAGAAAGCCTGCAGCTCTACAGTAAAAACAGATGCCTCAGGAGAGATTTAATCTGCATCACAGCAAACAAATGCTGAACCAACATAATTTCCTGATTTAAATCCATCTATGTATATGGGAATTAACTTAAATGTCTACTGTTATAACAGGAGTTGACCACAGTGATATATGAGATGTTGATTGTGTAGAAGTCAATTGTGCTGCTTATAACATCTATGCTGATGTAAAAGTAGGGACACAAGATGGGTGAGTTGCAAATAATCTTTTAAGATTAAAGTCATTTAATGTAGAATAAACAGAGGATTTATACTGAGATTTCAGTTTAATGTAATAAAACATACAGCTATTTTCTTCACAGTGATAGTGGAGCTCAAAAGCATCCACATACAGGCTTTTAACAAGAGATGTCGAAAAAGCTCTAGTGCACAAGTACAATACTTGATGGATTGGATCCAGAATCTGAAGAGTAGACTCTTGCACAGAACAATATACAATACATCAAAGATATGAATGTTGCTAGTGCAGCCTTATCCAAAATATTTTTCTTAGATTGCTTTGGGTGGACAGTTATTTCTATCATTTCACCTTTTAATTCACAGTTTAAACACTCAAGTAGATTTAGAAACATCGATATCATCGAGCACCATTTTCTTAATGAAGTAAATTAACTCTTTCCTTTGTAAACTTCGTTAGAGTTTCGTTTGAAACGTCATCACTACAGAGCATATGCACTGAGCGAGACTACTACTTTTCGAACAATTTGTTACTAACATAAATTTAACTTGTTCGACTTTACAAACATACCCAGGGTTGTTGTAAATTTTAAACATTTCATGACATAGCTATAAAAATCTAAATATGTTAAACTTAATAGATTGTCCGTTATTTGTTTTCTAACTACAGTAATTTGTTTTAGGACCAGGTGTCCTCAGAAATTTCCAAAATTTACTTTTCAGTCACTCTTATTGAACTGAAAAAATTTCTGTCTTTATTACATCTAACATTACAAAGAAATCAGTCCCACTGTACTCGGCTAGAGATTGCTTTGGTTAAGCTTTTGTTTAAGAAAAATTACGAATCTTTCAGCACAGTTTTATTTATGTCCCTAATTCCCTAATCTCTTAATTATTTATTAGAAATAAGTTGAAACAAGTTACTTTGTACTTGCATATTTGTAGTCTTGGGAAAGAAGAGGAAAGGCAAATTTTTATGACAATGGATATATAAATCATAAATTTAAGGAAAATAAATTCTAGAGCTTTTTTGTACCTTGTGCATCTCATTAAATTTAGTTTTAAATGATGCTGCCAAAGTAACAGTTAATTTTTTAACATTGTACAAGAATTGTGCACGGTTTTTCTGTGTCCCCTTATAGATGGAACATACTAAATTGTGATATCACAGGTTTAACATTGAAATCTGTAAGTAATACAAAATGGGAGAGCACAATAAAAGCAGAATATATCAAATATTTTAATGGATTTTTTTAACTCCTATCAACTGAACTATCATAAAAACATACCAGTAAACTCCTATTGGTTGGGTTAAGTTATAAATCTACTCGCAATTCACATAATGGGGCTAGAGCAGCCAAATATCTAGCAGACAGGCAGCTAACAGCCCATGCCTGCTAGATAGAACAGTCCTGGATAGAATTATTGGAAATGTTATACGATATTTTGGTGTGTAGCATCCACCAGCTAAACCGTGTGAAGTTGGTGCTCTGTAAAGTGCATGCACATAATCTGGCTGCTTGGAAGCTGTCCTGTATTCAACAATACAGCGCTTCGATCCCACTGCTGATATTTGAATATACAATAGCAATTTTATCGTTACATAGCAAGGGAAACAGCACTTCCACCACTTCCAAGGATGGCATGCCACTGGTTCTTATGTGGGAGGGGATCTGGTAAGAAGAAAATGTCTAGGGCCTCAAAGTGGATTAAGACAAATGTAGAGCCACCACAAATCCATCTACAAGTAATCATTCTGTATGGACTTGTGTCTAATGAATACAAAGTTATTTACCTATCTAGATGTACATGTATGACTGCTTATCCATTCTATTCATAAATTTTCATCATGTGGAAATGAATGTAACTAGAATGATAGAATACATGGTAAATCTCAATGCATCATGTTTTGTGTACATGGCATACAGCTTCAAACCACTTATAAAGAACTAATGATTATGGCAGCCAATAGTTGCATAATACTTACCTGAACTGATCTTATAAGCCATGTTACCAATGAAAAACTAAGAATCACAGACCTACACTAACAATTAGCAGTATCTTAATGGCTGCCATGATATTTGCTCTCATGTGGCAGAATTCGAAAACATGTTCTGAAAACTTGTGAATCAAAGACACACTGCATGTAACCTGGCTCACTCCAAATCATGTCAACACCCAGTTCTTTACTGATCATGAACGTTTTAATAGTTACTTACATCGTTTCTCCCTTGGCGACTCTGACCTCTGCCCATTATGTGACGTTCCTGACGGCAGCTATCATTATATCTTTGACTGCCCCATGTTAAATCACCAACAGCATTTTCTCCATTGTGCAGTTTTGAACAGTGAACTCAACTGGCCATGTGACTGCCATCATCTGATCAATAATAAAGAACTACATTCTCACCTTATCATCACCATTCAGGTCTACCACAAGCTCACCTCTGTATCTCATCATCATCATTGCTGATTCTCTTAATGCATATAAATGTAACGTTCCTATTCTTAATCACTGCATATCATGCACTGTTTCTACGTATCAGCAACATTTTTACTCGTCATGTGTATTATTGTAGATTGTACTTTACCATTGCCGCTGTCTGTTTATCTTTATTGCTTTATGTTCTACTGTTTTATTCTTTCATTTTGTGTTAATTTTTATATATTCTGTAATTACATGTTATTGCATTTGTATTTGTAACCTGGTAGTGCTTATGCAGAGCCAGGCTGCACATTGTGCTAATAAATAATAATACAGGTAGCCCTCGGTTTATGCCGATTCAACTTACACCGATTCACAATAACACTGATGCGCAATTTGCCGTTTTCAGGTGTAATTCCTTGATTTTCCCTATGCTAGACTGATTTTCATTTGTGTTGACGTATTTACCGAGCCGCGACATTGTACATTCGTTAAAACAAAGATTTTTATTAAATATATTTATTTTTTTCTGTTTAATATTATTGGGTATGTATACATTTGCATTANAAAACCCAAATATTTTATACTAAAGTAGCCAGATTTAGCTTAAATTCAGTAATTGTTTGGTTTCAATATAACTGATATCTAGATTACTGAGATTATAAATTAAACTTTCAGGCTAATTTCCATCATTATACATTTTTATTGATTGTTATATTACATATGATTCTATCTATCTTTTTACCATTTACATTAATATAGAATTTAGAGAAAATTATTTTCATGCCATGTACAATTATAAAAATATTGAAGCATGTTACTTACTATACAATAAAGCTATAAAATAACATGTACTCAGTTTGAAAGATATTCTCAGAAAATTTTCTTATGATTACATGAGTTTAAACCTCTAGTGTCAATCATACCTTTTGACATGAAGATTATACATACAAATAAATCAAACAAACTTTTAATCACACTATATCATGTATTCTAACTGGAATTTCTTGAGGAGGAAGACAAAAACAACTTTCAAAATTTTTTTACATTGGTAGTTTACTATTTTCCTCACTAAACTTTTCAGACATTTTTAATCATCATCAGGCAAACATTACACATAGAACATCACATTTTATACTTTTCTTTAAAATTTAATTTGTGATGTTCCAAGTAAAGATTGCTTGATGTATGTTAAAAACATCCCAAAAATGTTAGTGAGAAAAGTAATAAACTGTTGGTACAAAAAGATTTTGAAAGTGGTTTTCAACAATAAATATTTGATTTGATTGTTATATTAATGATCAATAGCTCAATAACAAAAATAAACAACAACACTCTACACGATCTTTTAAAAATCTTGATATTTTAATCTAAATG
Source organism: Centruroides sculpturatus (assembly GCF_000671375.1). Lineage (NCBI taxonomy): Eukaryota > Metazoa > Arthropoda > Arachnida > Scorpiones > Buthidae > Centruroides > Centruroides sculpturatus. The sequence goes on along the minus strand of NW_019385745.1, from coordinate 437,497 downwards.
GTATAAGTTTATATAAATGCAATATCATTTACAACTATATTCATGTAAATACAAAAACACTACTTCTTGTGAAACTGATGTAAATATTAAACATCTAATAACCAACATATTCAGCAAAAAAATTTAATAACTGACAAACATTTACAAGGTCATAAAATACAACCAACATATCACTAAGATTTGCAAACAACTAGCAAGGGCCAACAACATCAAGAATGCATACAAAACAAGCCTCTCTATATACTCCTTACTTAAGAACACTAAAGACTCCATCAATAAAGAATGCCTTCCAGGAGTATGTTCTATTCTTGTAACAGATTTGACCAAAAAAAAAAAAAACTGTACAATACTCTTATGTCAGCAATCTTTGACTTTTTGATATTTGCCACTGAAACTGTATTCATCTCTTTTAAAATTTGTAGATTCCTATTAATGTACTATATTTGTATATACAGTAATCTAAATTTGATTATGACCATTGAAAATGGTCAAAAATATTTGTTAGTTATTCTTATTTCTGGATATTTTTTCTATATTAATGTAAATGGTAAAAAAATTGTTATATTACATACATATGATTCTATCTAGCAATAAAAATGTATAAACATGGAAATTAGCCTAGAAGTTTAAGTTATAAACACAGTAATCTAGCTATCAGTTATATTGAAACCAAACAATTACTGGATTTAAGCTAAATCTGGCTACTTTAGTATAAAATATTTGGGTTTTGAGATGCTCATACATATTCATGTATTTTCTATAATCATCATAATCAACATGCTTTATTGATTATCAGAGTTAAAATTTGTTTGAAAACCATAAATAATTATATATATATGTTTGTTTGACATTTAAATTAATTCAATTATTATGAAGAAATATTGTTTCCATAATAAGAGACACACAGAGATGACAATCATTTCTACCACAGTTAAATATGATCAAAATAATTCAATTATCATGTGAGTAATGTTAAGAATAAGTTATATTAAAAAACTAGCTAAACAGTTCATGACAAAATTTTATTCAATTTAAATAATATAACATCTAAAAAGTTACTTTAATATTGATTATCAAGTATACTTGATTTTGTAACCTTAAAAGTGACAAATAACACAGGTCCCAGCTGCATGAAATATTTTTGCTGAATTATATGTTTTAAAGATCGGCAATTCTAAAAATGACTTCCATAACACCCCATCACGTATAAGTTTTTTGCAAAATAAAAACAAATTTTTGATAAAAACTATTGCTTATTGCAATGAACTAAATATATTATATTTTCTTACAACTAATCAAAAAATTGTTTCTGATATTTATACACAATTTTAGGTCTACTCCTTTTTATCACGACACCTTTTCTTCTTCTCTTTGATGCTTCTCCGAACTCGTTTCCGATTTCCTTCTCTGGTTTCTCGATTGAGCATCCAACAGTAGTCAGCTAACATATTGACATCCCATTTTCCTTGGTAACGTCTCTCGATATCATGGACATCCTGGTGAAATTTTTCACCCTGTTCTTCACTGTAGGCTCCCAAGTTTTCGGGAAAATAGTCAATATGGGAGTGTAAGAAATGAACTTTTAAGCTCATCTTGTATCCTCAAGCTTCATACGCTGTCAGCATGTGTTGTACAATGGTTTTGTAGTCAAGGTCCTTAGTATTCCCCAAAAACTTATGCACTACATTCTTGAAAGAGTCCCATGCTTCTTTTTCCTTTTCTCCCATAGTTTCCAAAAAGAGGGGATCAGATAAAGAGGATGTTGACTTTTCACTGTGTATTCACCACAAACATAACAGAAGCTGTCGGGAAAAATTACACAACCTCTGCAAGCCATAGTCCAGAAATAAAAATACAAGCACAGTAGCGCTCGAATGCTGGATATAAACTGAGTGTGGCATTACATGGCCAGCGAGATACTCAACTTATTTAGCTTGTTGAAACATGATCTAATCCAAAGCAGGTTGTTTATATTTATTCCTAGTATCCCAGATAACATGTAGAAACATACTTAACCTCACCAGTAATATTACTCACTATCAACTTTTAACCTGTTTCTACACAATCATGTGACTTCCCTCCTAAACTACTTAACCCACCTCCCCCCTACCACTACTCTCTTCAACCATTAATATATTTATTTATTTACTTACAGACCCCGCCACGCGTTGTTGTGGCTCAAAATGTATCTATTATAAATTTATAACACTTCCCTGTGGGGGGGGGATTTTTCGAAAAATTTCTTCTTAGTGTACATTCTGTTGATGTACCCTATTAAAACCGCATCTAAAATAGTATAAATAGAAGCAGAGTTCTTTACGATAAGCCTTAATCCTAACCATCTCCCTTCAGTGGGGGGAATTTCGACACGTATATTATATAAAAACACGTGCATATTCGAATGCAGCGTTGTGTCAAAATTTCAAAGGAATCGGTAGGAACAAACAAACATTACATTTTTATTTATATAGATAGATATAAGATGATCTGCTTTAGTTCATTTTCACAGAAAAGCATAATGCCTCACAGAAAAGCAAACTTAGGGCATCATACTCGTAACGCCATCTGTTGGACATAAAAGCCTTAACCTAGATTATATATTTTCATTTATATGAATGTTTAACGGAATAACATACAGCCTATGTCCACCCTGAGGTTCCATTCTAAATATTGGTGAAAGAATTTTTGAAATCGGATGAG
>NW_019385745.1:411895-427407 GCF_000671375.1 Centruroides sculpturatus | reverse complement strand
GTGTTGACGTATTTACCGAGCCGCGACATTGTACATTCGTTAAAACAAAGATTTTTATTAAATATATTTATTTTTTTCTGTTTAATATTATTGGGTATGTATACATTTGCATTAAATTAATATTAAAATACTAAATGTTTAGGTACCCATGAGTCAAGATATTAAACTTAATAGTCCAATAAATGGCGTCTGAATCGATAGTACCAATGAATGTATCCCATATCAGTTCATTCAGGAAAACACCTTACGACGCAATAGCACTTCCGGCGATCACAAATTATAGTTAGTGAGACAAATCTACTTCTCGTTGGCCAGACGATATTTATCTCTCCTTAGCCACCTTGAATTTTCCTGCTCAAACTGACCTTATATATGTGCTACGGTGACCGGTGGTAGACCAATCAGTGTCTTCGCTCATCTGTAGCTCTACATCGGGTTAACGTATCCTTTCAACTAAGGAAAGTTTGACGGATGAAGTTTACGAGTTAGACAATGTTGGGAGCGAAGTGCAAATGTAAAAAGGAGCATCATATTCGACCATATTCCGAAATTCTTAATGAAAGAAATCAAAAATGTAAACAATTAAAGATGGATACTTTTTCCGAACAACGTAAGAAATTCGAAACTAAAATTTTTAAATAAAAACATTTTACTTTATTTTATGCTCTCCTATTCACACTCAGATTCTTTAACATTATAAAGTTAACACACCTTACTACTGAAAAAGCAATTTATTAAGCTAAACAAATGTTTTCAACCCATTTCATGGGCCATCATTTATGATATTTATTTTATGATAAAATACATTTTAAAAATTAAAAATTTATATGTATTTTGTATTATATTGTATTAATAAACAAAATTATTAGCTTATTTTTCACTTATGTAGAACCTAACCCTATACCTCACTGTAAATACGAGTTCATTTTATGCCAATTCGATTTGCGCTGACTTTTGTAGGAACGGAACTGCGGCGTAAACTGAGGGCTACCTGTAATAATATTTAAGGATGCACATCTTTTATTTGAACAAGTTAGCTATCAAGAGGAAAATTTTTTTATCAAAGCTTCATTTCCATTTACACTTGTTAGTCACCTAATTAATAAGGTGAAAGAGTCAACAGTTCCACTGAACCATAGTGCACCAGTGGGAGTTTAAGCTTCCAGTAGGGCCAGCTATGCTAGTAAGGTCTATCAAGAGAAATGAAATAAAATGACCCACAAGCAGCACTTGATTCAGTTGCCAAACAGTATGTTCTCCATGTTAGAAATGGCTGATTTAGAAACACCTGGTTTTAGTATATATAATAAATTGCCACATAATTAGCCATATAGTAGCCCGATATTTAGGCGATCATTTGGTAATTTATTATATATACTATTCGGGCTTTAAGTTGGTGTTATATATATATATATATATATACACCTCGCCAGTGTTACATTAGCTGGCCGAGTACCATTGGGGTCGTGGGCGATGAAGTCGTCCCCAGTCAGTGATGTATTTAACGAAGTAAGGTTATATCTAATCTAATATACTTCTGGAAGCAAAGACTCGCTCGGGGTCTGGGTGGTGTAAGTGGCAAGCGCACCGCACAGCAAGCGGAGGTTACGAGTTCAAGCCTCGTCCCGGGCCAGTTCTTTTATTCCAGAAGGTTCTAAAATTAATTTAATAATTATTAATTTACTTAAGAGATGGCACCTAACGCCTACCTCTAATGACAAATTACTTTATTCTAATCATTTAATTAGCCATATAGTAGCCCGATATTTAGGCGATCGTTTGGCAATTTACTTTAGCAACAATACAGTCACTGACCTCCAAGGCTAGAAAACCATATCAACAGACAAAATGAACAAGATATGAACAAATTCATCATTCATACTTACTACATTACAAAACTTGAGACAGAAAAGACAGTAATAGACAGACATCACATGACAAATTCACACAAAAATAATCAAATTTCACTGTTACAGAGCAAAGGGTTGATAGAAACACCACAGAAGCTTGAACTTTATATACTACAGTGGAACCTCACTTAACAAGCACCTCTCATAATGAGTAATTCACATAATGAGCAAAACAAATTGTAAAAAAATGACTTGCTTAACGAGCAACGTTTCACATAACGAGTGATGAGGAGAGGGGAAGTCCCAGATTGTGCACATGCTCCATCAGTCTGTGTTTAGTACTCATTCTGCTAGCATCTTAATGTCGCTTATGATCACACATTTTTCCAAACTTGTGTTCACACATATTACATATGAACATCAACAACCATAGCACGTTATATAATAAACATGCTAAACGATATGCCAAATTTTTGGGCTATGTAAAGGCTATAATTAAATATTAGAAATTAATTAATTTGACTAGAGGTAGACGGTTGCACTGCCATCTCGTAATTAATTTAATGACCAATTCCAAATTAAATTCCATAAATGTCTAAATTAAAAATTAATTATTTATAATTAAATTTAATACGAGATGGCAGCACAATCGTCTACCTCTAGTCAAATTAATTAATTTCTAATATTTAATTATAGCCTTTACATAGCCCAAGAGTTTGGCCTATCATTTGGTGTGTTTATCAGACATTGTTTAGATTTTTTTTTGGTTCTCTGAAAAAAATCAAATTCACATTCCAGGTTGGTTCATTTCACACCAGAAGAAAAGATGATGATGATTAACACTCCTTAACAATGTATATTGTATAATTTTCTTTGAATAAATGTTATACATAAAATATTTGAGTATTTTTTTTTTTTGCATGGAACACATTATCATATTTTACATTAATTTATATGGGAAAAATTTTTTCGCTTAACGAGTGTTTCACATTATGAGTAAAATTCTGGAACGAATTATGCTCGTTAAGCAAGGTTCCACTGTATAAACTTACTATACAATTTTCAGCACATTTGTGTTTTCAAACATTTTTGGCTTCATTCACAGGCCTTCTGATGAAATAACAAGATAGAATTATAGTTCTATTCAGCTTCTATATGTTTTAAATTATTTGAATATCCTGTTCTATGCATTCTAGAACTTTTCAAAAGTTTTAATCATTAAACCAAAAGATTGTTGATCAGAAAAGAACAAGTATTCACAATAAGATATTCCAATGCATAATGTTCCACAAAAAACACTAACATATCAAGCCACAAGTTACACAACAGATACAACAACACACAAATTATATGAAAGATCACACTCTCATTGACAGTACCTCAACAGTTTAATTCACATAAAGAAGGCGGACGTGGCCTGATTGACCTTCACTACAAACAAATACAGTCACTGTGAGAGTTTTTCTACAAGAAACAACACAATTACATATAGCAGTAATTCTAGCAGAATCAAATAACACACCATTAAATTTACACTCACATCATACAGACATGACACAACATATAAAAAGCATAGACACCATCAAGCAATTGTGAGCTCAAAAGGCACTTCATGGCAGGCATCCTTATGACCTGGCCCAGGATTTTGTTGACAAAACTGCATCAAACAGCTGGTTAGATCGAGGATGCCTCTTTGGAGAGATGGATGGATTCATGATTGCCAATCAGGATCAGGTTATATACTAAAAACTACAGAAAATACATACTCAAAGATACAACATTCACAAATGACACATGCAGAAAATGTCATTTTCTGCATGTGTCATTTGTCATCATGATCTGATGTGTCATCATGCCAGAAACTATACAACACATCACTTCTGGTTGCAAGCTCTTGGCACAGACGGATTATCTACACAGACACAATCAAGTAACAAATATAATACACCAAGAGCTTGCAAAGAAACACAAATTGGTAGACATTCACAAACCATACTACAAATACATTCCACAGACAGTATTGGAAAACAACATGCACAAAATGTATTAAGACAGAGCCATAATCACAGATAAAACAATTTACCACAACAGACCAGACATCACACTCATTGACAAACACAATAAAATTACATACATTATAGACAGCCATTCCAAACACTCACAATGTGCAAAATACATGCACTGAAAAAAATCAGCACGTACACAGAACTCACCCAGGAAATAAGGCATCTGTGGAGGATGCATAAGGTACTTATTGTACCTGTTGTTCTCTCTTGTACAGGTGTCATAGCACACATACTATACAAAAGCTCGGGCACATTACAATTGAGTAGAAACACATACATCACACAACAGAAGATCACTATATTGAATATATGTCTTATTTGTTAGGAAATTCCTGAATACAGACAGTTTTGAAATTATGTTTTGTTTTGGCTACTATGCCTTGACTCTGGTCTGGCATAGTACACTGCTACCAGTGTCAACCGAGCATAACTCACAAAACCCAACATAATAATAATAAATAAATAAAACAGAAATAAAAAGGTGCAAAAAATGTATAATCCAGAATTAACTCTAACAAAAATTATTGCACTAACTTTGTGTATAACATGTGCTTTATTGCTGGAAGGTCAAGCGAATGTTTGTTACATGAATTAAATGTTATGTAAAGCAACTCCCATATGAAAACAACCCTGAATCTGAACACTGTTGAAGTAAGATGGTATCAGCCCATAATACATTGTAATCATTTTCTAAACTGTTTCTAGCAAGTTTGATAGTGGTTCTGCAGTTTTTGATATTCTCTTGATGTTCCTGAAAGTGGCAAGCCAATTTTCTAGTTGTGGCCCCAATATAAAATATTTTTGCTCCCTTTTGTATCTGCTGTAAAGGGACCATGTACACCCGACTTCTCCAAAAAAGTAAAACTATCACTATCATTACATAATAATATTTTTTTAAAAATAAGATAAAATAGAATACAATTAATAAAAATAAAGTAACAAAAAATAAACAAAATAATCCTACAGGCTATGACAACACCATGTTTTTACAACATGTCACATTTTTGCCCCTTAGACAGTGAAGGTCATTAAATAACGATCACCATGCAAAGGATAGCATTACACAGTCTCTGCTATTAATACATTGTTCTCTTAATGTAGATTTAAAAATCTCTATCTCCACAGTTCATAATTTGTGTTCCTCATAGATCAGTTTTTTAAGTTTAAGTACCACCAAATTTGCTGATACCCTGAGTTCACTTGCACACTATATTATTTCTGCTGATATCGTATTAATGTTCTCTAATTCTATGTGCTAATGACCTGCTGGTTGAACTAATGTAGGTAAGATGTCTATCAAATCAACTGTCATAAACAGGGATAGAATACACCCCGGGACTTTATTTATGTGATTGCAATCGTTATCCTTAGTTAATAATTGGCATATCATTGCCCCATGTTTGTATGATATAGGAGTGCCTATATATTTAGAAATTAGTGTATATGTGGATTTTAGTTTACTATAGTAATCTAAAACTATGCATTTACCTGCCTGTGAATGTGGTTGTGTCACCCTGTTTATTTGATTTGGCTGTAATCTAATGTTTCAATCCAACCTGCATGTTATGCTACTGACAAGTACTTCTACTGTACCTGTGTCTGATTGCAAATTTTCCTACATGCTCCAGCTCTTTCATGGTATCATTAATGCTAGAGGTTGGTTGGTTGGTATTTTATGGCGCAAGGGTCACATAGGCCAAGCTGCACCATTAATGGTAGAGTAATGTGTATATGCTTGTTTTACTAATGCCCTGAATATGGCTACTTTAGACGTATCTGGGTCATTAGAGATGGCTGGGAAAAAAAGTGGTATATACCCTTCCTGCTAAATCAGATGGCACTAAGGTAAAGCACCCTCTTACAATGGAATTTTGAAAAACATAGTTACAAATATATATACTTACATAGGTACTATGAACATAGTTTTAAGAAATAACTTTCATTTTCAAACAGTGACAATTTTTATAAAAATATTTTTTGTAGAAAATCCATTAAAGCAGGAAAAAATAAAAATAAAAAGGCCAGTTTCATAATGTTGCTCAAAATATTCAAAAATATATAGCTTTTGATAAATATATTCCACAAATGCACTTACATAAATCTAGTTAACAAATTCCAGAACAAGCTGCTCAAAGGAAAGTTAATCATCTATATACATATATAGATGATTCAAGATGTGTGTCAAGATGTCGCAAGATCATTTTTAAAAATATAATTAAAATTTTTAAACATAAAAACATACATTTTTATAAAAATGTATGTTTTTATGTTTAAAATAAAAATATTAATGCAAACATTACTTAAAGCTCTAACATTTATTGGAAAAAAAAAACAGTATTGTACATGTAAGATTTGCTGTCAACAACATAGGATGTAAAGGAACTAATAAAAGAATCAACATAAACATATTAACTTAATGGCTATACAGTATATTATTTTTTCAGCCCCTTAACGCCCAATGACGAGATAACTCGTCAAGTTTACGTAGCGTTACGAAAAACCCGGTCCTTAAGGCCACTTTTGACAAAATTTTTTTTTTTCAATTTTTGGAATGTTTTTTAAGTCCCCAAATTTTTTCAAAATTTTTTGTCCGCGCGAAAAATTTTATCACGATTTTAATGAGCCTTTGATAAGGCTCAATTAAGGCTCAGTTGTTTTTTAATGGGAGTTTTTTTATCAAATTTATTTCATGGTTCCTAAGTTGTAGCGCACGGATTTGACTTCGGTAAAGTTATTTAAAGCTGCTTTCTGATGTCAAAAATGACCTCCAAAAGTTCAATTTTTTTAATTAATATATTTTATTTTATATTAATTTAATTAATTAGGGGGGGTCGGAAATCGCAATAAAATTTTTAATTTTTAAAAAATATTTAAAAATTTACGTGTTGGTCATATTCACCCTACTTTAAACCCTTGTCCTCCCGAGACGTATATGAGAATGTCCCGGGAAATCCGAGACCAGATGTTCTCAAGGTCATCCAGCTGTGTAAACAATGACTCATCAGTGTTAAATTTCACAGAAAGGCACAACAATGGTTTAAAAAATAAAGAATACAAGCAAGCAATAAGGCTTAGTCTGATTTTTGGAACAATAAAAAGATATAGAAAAACAAACCAACACATATCTCTAGCTGATCCAAATATAATATATGGATAGAAAACTCTACAGATATTATCTGCTCAATAAAGAGTGTACTGCCCAGAAATGCAACAGCTATACTTTTCTCCAGATGGCATTATCAGAGACAGTGACAAGACATTATTGCTTATTGGTTTTGATGGAAATAAAATATTCATCAAAACTTTGGAATGCTTTTATAATTAATGAAGATAGACAAAAATAAAACCTCCATACAGCATTATTCCATGCCTTTCTTCTAACTTCATTAATCTATAACTTTCTTCTATTTTTTTCATTCAGAAAGTATTAAAAAAACTACCCATGGTATTACTGTAAGAAGTATTACATCCTACCATGCTACAAATATTTTGTTTCTTTATTCCAGAGGAAAAATTTATCAAATTTGCCACATTAGCTCAGCCATAACCCTGTTGTTTGTAACTACAAAGTTCATTACTTACTGCAAGTGGTCTCAATCAGTAGTGCAAAACATATAGGCAGGGAGCCTATAGCTAGGCTTGTAGTAGACATTTGTGTTCACCAGCCCATTTTTGAAATTGATAGCAATATCTAGGAAATAAGTCTGTGTGTTGTTAAGTTGGTATAGTTTTAAAGTCAATCTGTATGGGTTGTTGTTAAATGCCTGTAATACACTGTTCATCTCATCATCCACATAATTAGTACGTCATCCACATAAATGAACATAAAGAATAATACCTGGCAAAAATTCCTGGAATTTTCTAGATTCTAGTTCACTTGCTACTATTTCAAATTGGTCCCAAAATGGGACTTCCCATAGGAATGCTTCATCTTTGCAGATAAGTGTGTTTGTTAGATGTAAAAAAGGAGTGTAGCATAATGTGTGAACCAAATCTAAAATTTATTGGTGGTATGATTGTTAAGCAGAAATAATCTGAAAAATAACACAAAGCATAGAAACATGGCTACAATCTAATAGATACATGGAAATTAAATCTAGAACAGTAATATGTTCATTATCTATCAAAGCAATTTCATGTAATATCTGTCAAAAATCACAAGAGATTTTTGACTGAGTATTTATAGCCCTTAAAGTGCTCTGCTTATGTATACACTTCTCAATGGCAAAAATTGGCAATCTGGCTTTGCCTGCAATTGAAACAAGTTGTCTGCCTGCTTGTGGTCTTAGCAACAGCAGAGTCGCAAGATGTCAAGCCCATGAATAATAGCATGTGTCAGATGTAATATCTTGGCCAGCTTTGTATGTGTTAATTTAATGAGTTTTCTCTGCAACATCCACAAGTAATCAACTTTGTTGGCATTCAGTCAAATTGATGTATGCTTCAAGACTCTTAACATACAAAGCTGTCTTCAATAAAATGACTACTCTGCTTTTGTCTGCTTTAATTAGTGTTAACTGGTTATTATAGAGTCAATCCTTGCAAGTATTCTGTTATTCTTCAGGTGAAACAGAATCATCAGTGTAAGGAATTGGTTACATAAAATTTATATAAAGCAATAGAAACAGATCACTAATAAATTAACAAAATTAAAATTTCTTAAATAATGCACTATCTCAAACAATATCACCTAAAAATTAAATGTTTGGCTGAGATGGACCTGAAGCCATGATCAATCTGTTCTCCAAAGCTCTGCCACCTAATTCCAAGGAGGAAAAAAAAAAAATGAAAAACAAGAAAAAGTTCAGTAGATAACAGTTTTCCCCAAATGCTTTTCCTATTTAAATGTCAACAACTCTTAATTAAATACAGAAAAACTTCAATTTTTTTTCTGTTAAATTGAAGTTTTTCTGTATTTAATTAAGAGTTGTTGACATTTAAATAGGAAAAGCATTTGGGGAAAACTGTTAGCTACTGAACTTTTTCTTATTTTTCATTTTTTTAAACTTTCAGTCCTTATGTCATATGTGAAAATTACACCAGTACAGAAGATGGAATATTTATAAATGAATCTAATGCAACTATTATATCAAATATGCAACACTTGGTACTATACATACAGATCTGACAAAATATCCTTCAATGTTGTATTCTTATATTCAGTGTTATATTTGGTGTTAATTATTACCACCAAACGATAAATTTATTAGCTTTATTGGTACTTAAGGATATCAAAAAGTAATTTCCTTTTGATGGGCAAGCAATATTTTGTTGTATCCCTTTATGTTAAATTTTTGAAAACTCACCAAAAGTAGAAGTTACAAAGACAAAAATAAATATAAAAAACTTCAAAAGTAAGTAATTGTTGAATTCTTTATGTTCATATCTAAATGAAACATAATAATTAATAAATAATATGTTGTCGCCAACAACTTTTATTAATTAATTTCTAAATGTTAACAAAATATCAAATTATATTAAATACATAACAAACCTACCATACTCACCGTCTGAATGTAAGTGAGACGTTTCATCTGATGTAGCAGATTCATTTCCTTTATCTTGAGAACTAAACAAAGGAAATTTTAAATCATTTTTATTATGAAGAGTTTAAAAAATACAGTTAAAAATATTCAAAAATAATACTTATTTATAAAGATGTTTTATAAATGTGTATCTTTACATAACTATTTAAGTACAATAGAAGCAAATGGCTTCTTAAATTATGGTGATCATAATTTAAGTTGAGAGGCCACTGAGTAGTGAGAACAATGTCTCGTGAATGTTTGGAAGAATATTTTCTATAACATTATTAACTTTTATTATTTATAACCTGAAAATTAATTTTTCAGGTTATAAATTATTTTCAGATCAAAAATTATTGAGTAAATTAACATTATATTAATATTTAGAAAACTTCTCAATTCANTTTGAGGATTTACTTAATTAACGTCGTAAGTAAATCCTCGTTCGTTAAGTAAATCCGTTAAGGAACACACGTTAAGTAAATCCTTTGAGGATTAACCGTGCATGCCTGACCTTGAGTAGTGTGTGGGGGGAAAACTGAACAGATACTGGAAGTGTGTAAGACAATTTGAAATAATATTTTAACAGTAAGACAAAGTAAAATAGGGAAATAGCTTAATATAATAATTATTTAAATTATATTTGCTACTTAATTATTAAATATCTATACACCGTATTGATTTTGAAAATATCTATTTTTTGTTCAATTAAGAATTGTTCGTAAGATAGAATATTGCAAAAAGAAGAATGCTTTTTAAAATATTTGTGGTAATAACAATTCTTTTTAATATTATCTGATCCTGGTCACCCAAGAAGTTCAATGTCTAAATAACTGTAGCTCCAGTTTTTAAAAAGATTTTTTTTCCTATCTATCCACCTTTAAATAAAAATTAAAATTAAAATTAAAATTAAATTAAAAATTTAATTCGTTATATATTGAGAAATAATTTAATAAGTTTTTAAATTAATATGTTTGATCCAGCCAGTTATATCCGATGGTTTTTCATCTATAAATTTAATCCATGAATTTTTTTGGTAGTAACATCGACTTGCCATTGATCTTTCGCTGATAATTGATGCTTTTTAACAGAATCTATAGCCCAAGATTTTTCTTGAAAAATTAATTTTGTGATCAGTGCTACCCAAACCACTACTACTACTATTTACACCATAGATTTCTATGCACATGTTTTTTCATGTGAGTTTTAATAGAATTTGTTGCCAATAAACATCAAAGAACGGCCACTATGTTGTCATCAGATGCCATGGCCGACTGACTGACAGAGATTTTCTTCCTCGTGTGTGGGTGACTGGAAATTCTGAATTTCCTCAAGGTCAGGCATGTGCGGTTACACATTAAGCCATACACATTAAGTAAATCCTCAAAGGATTTACTTAATGTGTATGGCTGCCTTATACAAGCTACCTTCCAAAGTTTGTTTCTTCATTACTCCATCCTAAAATATTAAACAAAATAGATGCCAACACACACATGGAATTTCCCCTATTTTTACTTTTTTTATTCAGGTCTCAAAATGTGGAGATTTGCAAAAGAAGCTCAAAGATCAAATTTGACACAACTCCAATACTTTCCCTTGTTACATATAAATAACAGCTGGGAAAGTAAAAATAATCCTAAAGCAAGTGCACCAAAACTTGCAGCAGAGTTACACTGGAAATTAAACTACAGGTCATATTCACCCAGAAACGGTAAGGAATTCTGTAGGAAAGTAGATATAATGGTAGAGTTGTCAAGACAAAATTTTGTTAAAGAAAGAAACAGAAGAGCTCACTAGCAGTTTGCAAAAAACATGGTGGATAAAGATTGAATGTTGAAGCACATGGTAGTTGCAGACAAAGATAAAATTTAACATCTTTGATTCCAATGGTTGAACTACAGTTTGGAAGAGGCCAAATTATGAACTGAATGAAGAAAACCAATTATGCCAACAGTAAAGCATGAAGGAAGCATTATAGTTTGGGCCTTATGCCACCTCTGGAATTGGAAGATATGTTTATTGATGGAGAAGGATATTTAAATATTCTTTTAGACTTTTGCAGAAAATCTAGGTATATTGAACAGCTTCCATTTTTATCATCAGAATAATGATCCAAAATGCAAGTTTTATAAAATTCAACAGTGGCTACTTCACAACTGTCCAAAAGTGATTGAGACACCAGATCAGTCTCACAACCTAAATGTAATCAAACATTTATGGAATCAATTAGATAAAAAGGTTCAGAAACATATATTAGTAACAAAAATGAACTAAAAATGTCAAAAATTAAGTTGATCATCACAGAAAAACTAGTAAAATCAATGCTAAACAGACTGAATGCTGTGTTGGAAAGAAAAAGCAACCAACAAATATTAACTGTCATGTATAATTTTTAATTCCCTGGATCTCCCACGACCCCCAGCGTATAAACGAGCAGCATTCCAAGCACTCATCACAAGAACCCATTCACATTGTAACAATACCCAGGACAGAACAGAAGAGCTGAATTATATATATAAGCTAGCCAAGACATACAGGGTCAATATTAAGGCTATTATCAGCCAATGCTGCAAGTGAAGAAAAGTACCTAATACCGAGGGGTTTACAATGATAGAATATAGAGCATTGTTGAATAATATCTTTAGACCAGTGTTTTTCAACCTTCTTGAATAAGCGACCCCTCTACAAGTTAAAAAATTCCAGCGACCCCCCAGGGCCATATTAAAACTGTCAGTGAATGATTTTAAAAACTACGTATTTAAGTTTCTTTCTGTTGAGACCTAAATATTGATCAAAAAACCAATTGTACTGTAAAATAAACAGGCACAGCCTTCTCACCGAGATTGTAGTTTTTTTATTGTAGTGTAGGACCTACAAAACACTTGTCTTTTTCTTTTACCCGTGACCCCCATGTAAGGCTTTGCAACCTTCCTGGGGGTCACAACCCACAGGTTGAAAAACACTGCTTTAGACGATCGGAAAAGCTATGAACAAAAGAATCATATATAAAAGGAACCCTACCATTTACCAATTATGACGATCAGATAAAGATGAGACCAAAGGAACACACTTCCTGGAGTTTATAAAATCCCCATTACGAACACACTGCAACAAAATAAATTAATGTATATCGGAGCCACTGGAAGATCTATCAAGGATAGGATAGTGGAACGCCAAAGAAACATAAGAAGTAAACAACTATGCAGCACTGGCCACTTACGTTTTAGCCGACCCCAAGAAGTCAAAGCCAAATGGGACCAAGCAAGACTAATACAAGTAGTTCGGGACATTAAGCACCACTGTTACGCAGAAGCATGGCAGATCTGTAAAGCCAACCAAAAACATCTCTCCAACTTTCGAGAATTAACTAAAGTGTTGGCGGCATGTCGTTCAAGCTTGATATAAACCCTAATAAACAGAAGAAATGGATACAGCATAAAAAGCATTTTTAAGAAACAGACAGCTCAAATGCTTTTTACATTACTATATGCCCTTGTTATTTTATGTTATGTTATATGTTATATTTCAGATGTCTTAATTTCTTTTTGATGTTTGTAGTTATTTTCTCTTTATGGTCCTGATTTTTATGTTTTTATTTTATCTTCATGTTTTAATATTAGCTATTGATAAGATGGCACACCTAATTTTCAATAGAATATTGTTCAAAAAGCCTATTAGTTTATGCAAATTACTAAGTATTCAAATTTTAAAGCTTTTTCTTGATAAAGGTCATTGTTTAATTCATAGTGCTACCTCTGCTTCTTAGTATAACAACTGATACAAGCAGATCATCGCTTCTCTATATACATTTGTGTTTGTCGACTGTAAGAAATATGTAAGCTTCATGATCTTCCTCTGTTTTGGGGTTTAAAGTGTTGGAATTGATACTTACAATTACTAGCTGTGTGGACTTTGTTTTTTTGACTTGTACGTTTATTATATATGGATTCATGGGATTCTCAAATCTTTGTCTTACAAATTTTCTGCACGGGATAAATGCTGTTAAACACTTATTTTCAGAATTATTGTATTTACTGCAACCTCCTTTTGTGAAAATATTCCTGCAGATAGGTAATCTATTATATGCTGCAGCAAGCTGATGCATATTTTGTTCAGGTCTTTTATTGTCATTGTGTTTTATTTTATTTTTCTTTTCACTTTGCTTTGTTCATTAGTGAATACTGTAACTCAGTGCAACTATGTAACGGATATGCTCTTGTAATGCTCACTGCGGGGCAGGACTTTGTACCTTGTTTTAAATGTACAATTAAACTAGTGAATGAATGAATGAATGATAAAAGTCATTTAACATGACCGAAAATGTTAGACGTTAATAAATTTGGCTGCATGTTTACAAGGTGTCAGAGTAAGTTTTGTTTATTGAGTAATATGCAGGCTAGGATGAATTTCTCATTATCAATATGCATTTACCTTATAACTTCGTTTACATGTTGATTGACAGATCAGTCAGTAAAATTTTACCTGAGGATATACTTTCAAAATTAAGTACTAATTATTTTTGGCAATTACCTTTCTCTTCGTGAGTTAAGTTTTTCTTCCATTCATTTTCTTTGCTAAAACAGCTAGTCAACAGCTAGTGGGTAGCAAGACATGTACGCATACAAGACTGTGTGGCGCATTCGCATGGTCAGCGAAATACATGGTGCATATGTCCGAACTTGTAGTATATAAAGTTGACATGGGGAACACACACACATAAATTCACTTTATTCGAACTCTTAGTCTTAATGTTCAATTTTATGTTCGAATTTATATTTATGAATGATTCGAGAAGATCCAACTTATTTTTCAAATTTAGTAAACTAGAAGAACCCAGAAGGGATTATGAAAACATTTGTTATTTATCACTTAGTGGTACTATACACTGGTTAGTGGTTGCTGTGAATCTTAATCATTGTTATCCCAGTGTGGTAAGCAGATATCTAAAAATTTTCTAATTAGTCTCAGAAGAGGGGGGGACCTAATTCTTGCACTTGGTGAAAACGAGTAAGATCGGCTATAATCTAATGATCTTAATCTTTGCTATCATTTTTGTTTGAGCAACACCAAGTTCATCTGCTAATTTAGCTATAAATTTACAAATAGGGCATTTTGTTGTAACTTGTCAAATTTTTTATGGTCTACCCATTATTTCTTCAATCTTTTCATTTTTCATATAGAAAACCTTCATATTTCAATAACAATCAGCCATATACTTTGCAGCTAGGGTTGACAAATGTCCTGTGTATACTGGATTGTTGCCTTTTTAAGAAATGTCCTGTCTAAGCAAATTTTGTCAAAACACCCTCTCGACTCATATTTAGCAAAAGAAACGCCAAATTGAAATTTCAAAATCATTTTCTACCGAACAAGAAATTAACAACACTTTAAACAAGTTGAATAACTTCATGCCTCAAATCATTGGAACAGGACTGGGAAATAGAACATTGTTTTAAATACAAGTAGTCAACATTTTAAGAGTTTCCAATTTTATGATCAGACTCCTTACTGCATTGAGGAGACAGTATTAATAAAACATTGTCATAGGCATAAATTAATGAATGACCTTTCTCTCAATGAGTCATTGTTAAAGAGCAGATACAGTATTGTTGTTTGTTTCAAGCATTCACTCATAATTTTATAAACTGCTAATAGCAAATAACATCACTACAAATCCAATACATTATGTAACTACAAGCCAACCAATGCCGTATGTTATCGGGCTAGATCAACGGTTCCCAACCTTTTTCGGGTGGCGACCCCTTTTTATAAAAGCCAAGTGACCCGCGACCCCGATACTATTGAAAAAGACATTTTTAATTAGGTAATTAAAAAAACAACGAAATTAGTTTTTAGTATAATTTTATTTTAAATTATGTCTAATAATTTAATGCGATTGTTGAAATTGTATGTTATTAACCAGCCTTAAAATTCGCGGGTGAGTTTTTGTTAACGCCAACCTCATGTCATTCTCAACATTTAATTTATTCCTCTCAAACTCTCAACACATGATTCAACCAACTGTGACGGAATAGCGTACCTAGATTACACTTATTTTAATTTTTAAAAAA